>NC_135865.1:11741910-11844410 GCF_031162955.1 Sander vitreus
AGGTTACATTGCAGCTCGGTTCGTGCCGGCTCGTCACTGCGATCTCGCTCAGTACTGGACCAATTTCAAAGATTTTTGGTCACATCAGTCTATTGGACACAAATACATGGGGAAATGGGGTCCAGGTTAAAAAGGTAGTTACCCTTTAAGTTACTGAAAGCCTTGAGACCATATCAATTGTATTTAGGTCCTTATTCTACCCTTAAACTCACTGTGGTTTGTGTTTCTTTTGGCCCTGCGTATATCCTTTAAGCTCTTTATATCTGTGACTGTGATTGACACATTGAGTACTCTTAACAACCGCTGACGCGCCCCAGCAACCATCTGTCACTCAAGGCCCCCTGTCGCCACAGTAACAAGGGTCTAGAGAGGGGAGTGGACCAATAGAAAGGGTACATCCATGACAACCTGTCACCCCTAGCAACCTCACCTGACCCCTGCATCTCTTTCTTCCCTTATAGCTAATTTTCCTCTTTTACTCTTTCACAAGAAATTTTCTGCAGATCTTCTGGAATTTTGGCCTTCAGAAACACACACACACCGATTTGAACTTTCTAGCTGTACATGAGTGAGTCAGTTTCTGAGCATTGTCAGTATGTGGGCAGTTACTTAAATCGCAGCAAGAGGCTTCAGAAAAGAGCAGCTTCACTATGAAGGCACAGTGGGAGCCCTGGGGGGTAAGGATAGAGAAGACTAACAAGGTTTACCACCTCTTCCTGCCACACCTCTGACTCCGAGGACTGATCTCTGTTGTGTTAAAGGTCAGAGTTTGCCAGCAACGGAGATGACAAGGTGACAAGAGGTGGTTGGAGATTGGAAAATGAAAAAATGAAATGCGATTAGAAGGGCAGGTCTGAATGTACCACTTCCCCAAGTGCTTTTTTAAATATTATTGTTACATTGAGGGATTTGCTGACATAATCAGCTGCTACTTTCAACCCCTGCCCCATTTTTCTCTTCACTTTCTCTTACACAAAGCGTATTTTGAGCACTGCTTGTCATAAGACCACACACCACATAACAGCAGTACAGAGTGTCTTCTCACATTAGAGCTTTAGAAGACACAGCAACTTTTGGATGTGAGAGGACATCCAAAAGGGACATCCAGTTGCAGATTTAACATTTTTATAAACCACATTTACTATTTCAAATCACACCAACAGTCTCGATATCAGCACAGAGATCACCATGAGAAGAATACAATTTCAGAGTGGTGCCTCAAACAACACAATACCTGAGTACTTCAGAGCAAAGCCTCATAAAATAACATGTTTATGGAAACGACAAATCTGTGAAGCCTTTGATGTCCCGAAAGCATCGATGTAACTGAATGTGAATACATTATTCAGATGTGAACAGATAATGTGCTTTAAACATATGTGAAAACAGATCAAATCAGAATTTTAAACTTTCGGCTTTGTTTTTCGTAAATAACGTCTCAAATAATTGTCAAATATTATTCACTGAGGACCAAAGTGTTGGTCCAAGAGACCAACAGCCTGACAGTTTATTGAAAACATAAATATTGTATGAAAAAAGATTTTTATATAAATAATAAATAAATAAATGTTTTTATTTCCAGAATACCATGATACAGGTTGGACAAGTTGCCGTGCTTAGTACAAATTTAGTAGTCATTGTGACGGCAACATTGTTGGACTTATTTTGACAGTTCCTTCAGTATGTAGGTTCTAACTTCATTATTTCATTTATGTCATCATTATGTCATTTTCCTCTGTTGTTTTATTGAATCAGCTCTCTACATAAAATAATGATTATATTAATTAGTGTGTGGCAAACACAGACCTATGATAACCATCAGATGGCATGTCATGTTTTATGTTGGTTATTGCATTATTTAATCAGTATAGTATAGCCTAATGCGAAAAGATATTGAATATTATTGAATTGCCTGTAAGAGTTCTCCAAGTGTGGAACTTAATATTTGTATTATAGGAAGTTATCATATAAATGTATGTAGTTACCACATTAAGTTTAGTCATTGCAAATATGTGCTGTTATGTAGTTATAATAATCAGAAACATTTCATTTCAGGTTTCTTATTAAGGATTCATTTTGTCAGTAAATACTGATATTAATTTCCCTCTCTCTTCTGTTCTCCCTCCCTGCCTTCCTTAATACCTCCTGCTTTGACACTTTGGATATTCAATCAGGTAAGGCATCCATCCTTTCCACAACTCCACTGACACTTGCATATTTATCAAGCTCTGCTGTATGTGTATATGTGTGTTATTTTACATATCCACACATTCTCTCACAGCTCAGATGGAAATTAGTCTTATGAATATGCATGCAATCCCCAAGCTTTCTGTACTAAGGCTTGCTGTCGTTACTGCTTCCCATCTTGCACTCTGTTTCTCTTTTTCTGTCATTGCCTCTTTCTCTTTCATTCACTCAGTCAAATACCCTCAATGCAGGGAGCCTGACGTGAAGTCATGAAAGTACATGGTGAATGATATTCACAAAGAATATTCAATGTGAAGATGAAAGTTTATATGACATTGTAAAAACTTCAAATTAAAGATAACTGTGTGTGTGCGTGTGCGTGTGCGTGCGTGCTTTTGTGCATGAACAATTATTATTCGGTTTGACAGGTTGTCTCATCTCTTGGAGGGTGCAGCAGTTATTCTGTTCCTTCATGGTTCTTTGTAGTATTATACGCAAGTTTTTTTATAATTAAAAAACATACACTATTATGTAACGCGTATATGAGTCAATCTGTACTGTGTGAAACATATATACTTTACGTATGTATCTGTAAAGGGATTTTTGTCAAGTAGAATAGAATCAGATGCACACAGCAGAATAGGTATAGGAATGTCCCCCAATAGTATAGTGGGCTGCAAATGACAGGCTAACACAGCTAAACCTATTATAGTGATGGTGTCAAAGTAAAGGCATGCAGGAAAAAAATTAGCTCAATGATTTTTGGGGAATGTAATAATTATTTGATATCACCAATATAAATACTATATTTTGTATATCATTATTCCTATGGAAGTCCAGGTGGAAAACTTTCTTACCAAGGTACAAGAGGTATAATTAGTATAGTATTTATTACTGTGTAGCAATAATCATATCAGACTTGTATGTTCAAATTCATAGAATTGGAGAGAGTTGGACCTGGTGTTGTGATTGCAGATCTTTGTGCGTTTGTCGATCTTTATTTGAATTGGTAAAGAAGACTGTCTTCCAGTACTCAGGTTTTACTGTAATACTTAGTGCTCCGGATACAATTTGATTAGGGTTGACTCCCAGCCTGATCTATCAGTGAGGTATTACAAGAGGAAGTATCACAATAGATTGCCATGTTCATGTATCTCACACAGTATATAACATACTCACACACATGTGAAAAAAACACAACATCTAGCTGACCCTCACTTAAACTTTCCAACTGTCAGCAAGAACAACAACACACACATGATATACACTGAATGCTGAGTTCAGTGTTCACGCTCACTGACCCAGTAATTTCAATGAAAACAAACTTGCTCTGTGAAGTGGCTTTCGCCATATGGTACTAATAAAGTGTGTGCATGTGTTAGTGTGTTGATATGTCAAACTGTGAGTGATTTTTTTAATGAATAGCAGTTATGCTGTTGTTGACTGTGGCTCTGAAATGGATAGTAATCCCTGCATGTTTCACATTGTTTCATCAGGAGAATTTAACCATTGTGTATTTATGTATTTAATGTTACTTTACACAGTATATTGGTCAGTTCTTTATTAATTGTCTTACTTTCAGTTTGTCTCTTACGTACTGCAATATTTTTTGCCTGTTAGTGACAAAGCCAAAGTAGGTTTATGTCTGCCAGCCTGCAGTCTGTCTGTTTGCTCCAGAGGTATCTCAATAACTACTTGACAAATGTCAAAACAATCTGGTATAATCTCCAGAGGACAAGTCATTATTTCTTTAAAAATCAACATCTAAATGGCAGATTTTCCAAGAGGCTGAACCTGTCTCTTTTTTTGGAGCATAAGCTTTCCTTTAGATAAAAAAGAGGAAGGGAGGGAAGAGAGGAGATTGAGTGAGGGGAGAGTAGGGAAGTATGGCACCTTAGGTAAGTTAAAGTGATGTGCTGAGAGAGTGAAGAAAGAGAAGAGACATGGAGGAGGAAGAATGAGGGAGTGATGGAGAGGGGAAGACAAGGTTGAGATGAATGAACTCCTGGTAGCTGCCAGCTAGACTTATGTATGTGTGTATTGGGGTGTGTGTGTGTGTGTGTGTGTGTGTGTGTGTGTGTGTGTGTGTGTGTGTGTGTGTGTGTGTGTGTAGGTTTATACACAGTGAGTGGTGTTGTGTTTCTTGTCTTCCTACTTCTCAGAAACTGCCTGTGCCTGTGTGTGTGTGTGTGTGTGTGTGTGTGTGTGTGTGTGTGTCTCCACTTCACCTGAGGTGTGTGTTGTATCATGAATTATAAATGGAAAGTGAATCAATAGTGCACTGAATTACTGTCAGACACTGTGTGCATGTGTAGGGGCCTGCGTCCATGTTTGGATGCGCTGATGTTTGCATGAGTGTGGTTGTATGTTGACATAATTTGTTGTTTTACATGTTATATGTTCAAATGAAAACAGCATAGTAGGCTATTGTTTAACAACAACTGGGAAGTGTGTGTGTGTGTGTGTGCGCGCGTGTGTGCGCGCGCGCATGATCTCTTTCTTCCATTTTTACTTAAAACTAGGCACATTAACATCTTAACACACAAGTAATAGCTTTCTATCTGTGCAGGAATGTGTGTGTGTGTGTTGTATTTGAGTGTCTGCTCCAATAAAACAGCACAGCAAGATAGAATGCCGCTCTCACAGCAGAGTGGAAAAAGACCTCTGCAGATTTACTATGCTATTACCACACACACATACACAAACTCACTCTCGCACACACTCCTTGAGGAAAAAAGTTGTAATGGCCCAGTGCCCCTCCAAGGACGAGAAGAGCGAGCAGAGTAATCACAGTTAAAGAGAGAGAGTGTGTGTCTGTGGGGAGGTGAATAGATGGACTACAGGGGACAGAAAATGGTTTGGTGCTGGAAAAATGGATGGGGATATGAGGGGAGTGGAACATCCTGTCCCATCAACCATCCTTCACACACACGCACACACACACACACACACACACACACACACACACACACACACACACACACACACACACACACACACACACACACACATACACTGGCTTGCCGTGGGAATGTTAGTGTTGCTGAGCAATAGAGTTGACAGATGAGTGAATCCAGGATACAGAATAGGTCCAGTACTCCAAACGATACCATTTAGTCCCTTTAACTTTAATTCCTTTAATTTCCATCAAAGCTCACTTAACCTGAAGCTCCTCCACATCCTCTACACAGTATGCAAATGTTGCCTTTGAAGTAAAAACAAAAAAATTGAGTCTTAGTTCTCAACCGAAAGGACATACAAATACCCATGTAGTGTATTGGAATTAAAATGAACATGGATCTGCTGTTTTATGTATTATTATTATGTATGTAGCTAGAAAGATCCACTTTACACCACTATACAGGTGTGTGGTAATACGTGTAGTATTGAAAAAAAATCTATATTTACAGTACATATTAATGAATTTCTTAATGTGTGAACACCATAGACACCTAAGGGTTCGTCAGGGACATATATACAACTCTTGTAACAGATAACGCACGGGGCTCTATTTTTATGCAAAGTGGCGTTTTCCTAAGAATCACTGAGGTTCTTTCTTCACCTGCTAGTTTGGTATTTGGGATTTGCCTTGTGCTACAGTGCACAACATAGGATGTTGAGATATTTCAGTCCGACCTAAAGTGGTGGACCGACTGACAGGCTGAGTGACAGACTGCTAAATGGCTAAAAAGTAGGGCTGTCAAACGATACATTTTTTTTTAATTGCGATTAATTGCATGTTTTATCACATGATTAAAATTCTATTATTTTGCATTTCAGAACAGTTTTTAAGTACATATAAACAATGGAAAGCAATTCTTACCAGTGTATCTTGATTGGGAATCAAATGAATCCAAAGAAAGTGACTTTATGAACTTGATTTTAAGATTTGTATTTGTTTATTATTTATTTATTTACTGTAAACAAAAGAAAAATGTGTGAATCTAGTCACACATTTGAATCTAGAGTCAATATAGTGTGCAGTAACTCCTAAATAATTTTGATTACTCACTGACGTCCAGTGATCACTTTGCATCACTTTGCAGCAGTTCCAGTGTGGCTGCTTTCTCCGTGTCGTACTGGCTGTGTATGCGTGCGTGAAACTGCTGTCCCCCTTGACGGCAATGTATAAGACGGGTCAGAACATGCAAACCGTAGTCTTTAAGACCAGAGTGTTCTACAATGCTGACAGGTCTGCAGTTCGTTGCCACCCATTTTGCAAGAGCGGTAGTAATTTTTTGGGATTTGGTTTCATCCGCAGGTCGGCAAGTAGCACTCTCCAAAATAGTGCTTTGCCTGAGCCTGCTAGCATCAACCTGAGTCACGTTAACTGTACTACGCTTAGCTCGTAGCTGGTAGCTCAAGCTTGACGTGCTTCGTGATATTTTAATTCGGCTTTACACAATGTACATATGGCTTTCGACTTGTCTACTGAGCCGTCCGGGAGTTTTGGAAAATAAAAAGCGCCATTCAGGATTGTGTTGCTGCTGTCTTTCTCCATCATGCCTGCAGCCTGCAGCAGGAGGATGTGTTACGAGGAAGTATGGCAAAGTGCGGCAAAGGGTCAAAATAGTAGCCTGTTAGGCACGACACCAAGCTGAGTGAAGTGTAAAATAAATTAGTAAATGCCGGCATGCGATTAATGCGATTAAAAAAAATTAACAATTCAAAGTTAATCCTGACAGCCCTACTAAAAATATCAGTTTGTTAGCTTTTGCTGCCAGATAACAAAATGCAGGCACAACAGCATATTGTATCATTGTAGCCTATATTTTAAAACAACACTAAGATAAGTGAATGGACTGGCATTTTTCAAGCATCTATGTTTTTTAACTTGGTTGAGTTGGACTGTAATTAGTCCTTCCTTTGTTAGACTTATATTAACATGAATTACTGTCTCTAAGTAATATAAGGTCAATAAAATCCACAGGGGATATGCACTAGCTGCATAAAGATTGTGGCTCTCCTGGGTGACATTAGTAACTCTTCCCAAAGTGCAGCACAACACTAGCAATTGACTCAAATACCACTTAAAGTGGAATTTGTCTGACTGTAGTAGTGATACAAAAGTGGCTATATGGGGAAGATGTTGCAGCAGCAAAGCGACCTTTTTGCATCATAGTTAACATTCTTGCACACTTATCTAGTTGTGAGTGTTTTTACATTTGAGAGGAAAAAAAATCTCCCATTTCGTTTTCTGTTATAAATAGATAGGCTATTTAGTCTTAAATGTCTTTAACCTAACACTGTTATTTCATTTTACAGTTGCTATCAGCATGGTCTAAATATGTAACTACTTCACAAAGTGCCTAAGTCTGAACTTTGTGTATCAGAGGCATGTCACAGTACATTCAACAAGGATAAGAGTGGTGGATGTTGCAGCGTGTTATTCCATCGGAAGAAACTGCTTTGTGTTGACTCTCACGTACACAGAGCTGAGGGTGGCTGTTAATTATTGATTTAATAAGCTCAGCATGGGTGTGAGTGTGTGGCATACAGACTCAAATCCTATTATAAGTGTGTGTGTGTGTGTGTGTGTGTGTGTGTGTGTGTGTGTGTGTGTGTGTGTGTGTGTGTGTGTTTTGACGTGAAATGTCTCTATGTTTTTTCCTCTTTTAGTTTACTGTGATGCCCCATGTCTTTCATGTATTTAACACTTTTTCCAAAGCATCAGAAAAACACTTGTGCTATACAGTATGCTGGGCTATACAGTTTATTATAGCTCAATATATGATGGAAGGTGAGAACATACTGTCATTTTTACTTTGGGCTGATATGATTATAGACAAAGTTCCTTGATAATTGATGGTTTAGTCATGACAGTGGGCAAGCTTGGTGTGAAATTAAACATATATTAAGAATGAATGTATTAATCTAGTTTTAGCAGGGTAGTGACCGACGCGGCCACACAGTACCAAGAAGGAAAAACAATACCCGATATATAGGGCTGGGTATCATACCTGAACACATTTTTAGTACCGAAATAAATGCATTGGTAGGCAGAGTATCAAAAACTGTCATGTACTGAAGGTTGGTTATATTTTAATTATTTAGTCAGATATCTCCTGATTTAAATCATAATTTTTACAATTTTAGAATGCATTTTATTTAGACAAAACACTGGCCTTCTTTTTTAAAAACATCCGTTTTGAGATCAGTGCTGAAACTCGTCGATCCATCAACCACACATGGTAAACCCTGTGTGTGTGTGTGTGTGTGTGTGTGTGTGTGTGTGTGTGTGTGTGTGTGTGTGTGTGTGTGTGTGTGTGTGTGTGTCAGTGTCATAGGGGCCTTGTTGAATGGAGCAGTCAGTCCCATGTTGGACAAGTCACCTCCCTGTACCTTATGGCTACAGTACACACACACAACCACACACTTGAACAGATGGGAGTCTCAGTAGTGGATAATGGAGGGACTCGAGTGTTTGTGTATATGTCCTTAAGGGCATGGGACACACACACACACACACACACACACACACACACACACACACACATACACACACACATACATACACACACACACACACACTCCTTCTGTCCATTACAGACATCCACAAACACTAATTACTGCACCACAGGGGTGAGAGAGCACTCTGAATAAGAAGAGTGTGTGTGTGTGTGTGTGTGTGTGTGTGTGTGTGTGTGTGTGTGTGTGTGTGTGTGTGTGTGTGTGTGTGTGTGTGTGTGTGTGTGTGTGTGTGTGTGTGTGTGTGTTGTGGCTGATGATAATATTGTGCCACTGACAGGTACAACATTAAAAAACCCTTTTCACACATGTAGGATACAACGATCCTGGCTTGATTTTGGTCGTTCACACAATAACACTTTTTTCACACATGAAATGACTGTTCTGAATGGATTCATCTCTCTATGGTGGCAGCACAGCAGGAAGACAGTGGAGAATTTGAAAGTAATGACACCAACAAACAAGAGTCTCGCAGCCTGCTTTAGTGATAGAACTTGCAGGGAAATGGCTCATTATTGCCTCAGCAGCACCCCCAACTAGATATAAAATCGGTCTACACAATGTAGCGATCAAATGTCTCCTCAAATTCATCATTAATTTATGATAGAATTATGTTGCCTATTTGACACAGCCTGACAGACAGTGCCGAAGTTAAAACTAAAAGGGCATTCGAAGAGTGCAGACCTCCGCCAAGGCCAACAGTCCATTCTTCTATGGAATGCAAATCTGCAACAGCAACAACTATATATGTTTATATATTTCCAAAACTATGAGAACCAGTAGTCGACTCAGGACCACTATTAAACGCTGTGTAAGCTAATACTATAAATATAACATGATAATCAATCACACGAATGTAAACTCACCATCTAAACGTTGCCGCTAAGTGTCTGTCACGGGTTACAGCTGCAAACATAACGGATGCGGCAAAAAAGACACAGACCTATTTGTTCCTTCCTTGGCCAATGTGAAACCTTTTCTCCAAGTTTCATGAAAATCAGACCTAGCTTTTCTGTAATCCTGTTGAAAGACAAACCACCAAACAAACATTACCTCCATGGCAGGGGTAATAATTAACAAGACAGATATGTGTTGGCTTTCATTTTAATTACTAATATACTCACATGCTGTTGGTTCTGAAGGTGGTTTTCCTTGATTGTCATGCTTTACAAAGTTAGATTAAAGCTAAAAACTTTGATTGTGTTGTGTATGTAGAATGCAATTTCCTTAGGCGGATTTCCAAGGAGTTTTTTTACCCTGCTCTACAACAAAAAGAAAATATTCAAGGATAAGGCAGATTAAAATATATCTCCTCTCCAAAATTGCAGCTGGAATTGGTTTATCCACAGTATTTCATTTATAGAAGGGCTTATTTAATGGATTTACTTCCCTGTGCATATAAACGATGATTAAAATGTGTTACTCTCTGAAGAAGGTGGCACAAGATGCGCCACTATATGTATACAGTATATATAATTGTGTAATTGTATGATTTGTACTATGTATGTACATTCAGATGTTTACATGTCTATAGACCATTACAACCTTGCACGTGCAGTATCTGTATAATAAATGTGTAGTATATAAATGTAATTTTTGTAACCCATGGTTGCCAGGGATCTAACCGCAGATCATACGGTCACAAGTCTGTCTGTCTATTTTCTTACTATCTTCCTTTTCTACTCCCTCATCTTTTCCTTCTCCTTTCCTTGTTTTCCCTTCTTTCTTTCTTTCACACACACTGCTTATCTGGGGTGTTCACATTTATGTCCAAAATACAGCGCAGACTTTGTTTTATACATTGAATAGTTATACTTACAAATATAAGTATACACTTTTTATTATATAGCCATAAGTATCCAGACACCTGTTTTTGGTGTGTATTGTGTATGTTTTTTGTGTATTTTTGGCACAAGGCTGTTTCTCATGTTTTTTGTTGGCATTTTAAGCCTTTATTTGATAGGACAGCTTAAATATGAAAGGGGAGAGAGAGGGGGAATGACATGCAGCAAAGGGACACAGGTTGGAATTGAACCTGCGGCTGCTGCGGCGAGGACTGAGCCTCTGTACATGGGTCGCACGCTCTACCAGGTGAGCTACCCAGGTGCCGAAGCTAGGCGCCTTTAGTAGGCCCGTTTAGTCTTAATGTTAAACAATAGAGTGCTTTCAACTTTGTGGCAAGAGTTTATGGAAAGCCCTTTGTTTCAAAACAACAATGACCCCGTGCACAAAGTCAGGTCCAGAAAGCAACCGTTTTCTGAGTTTGGTGTGGAAGAATGTGATTGCACCGAGCCCTGAGCTCTATCCCAACACCTTTGGGATGAATTGGAACAATGACTACAGCCTTATGGCCCAACATCACTGCCTGACCTCACTCTTGTGGAAGAATGGTAACAAATCCCTGCAGCCCGGTGTCAAAATCGTGTGGAAAGCCTGAAAAAGTGTAAATTCTGCCAAGACATATTGGAATCAATTTGCTCAACCCACTTTGGGAGGTGGTTTTGAGGTGGTTTGAGACTTATTCTAGACAGATGTTGAAAGTGTGGAAATGCATCCATCTGTCCAAGACACATACGTAAGCTTGATTTCTCCCAAGTGTAACAACGTCAGGAAGTAGTCTGTGGAAGGAGCGTATTGGTGAGAGAGCGTATGGGTGAGGGAGGGGTGTAAGTTAGAGCCGAGTCTTTAATGTGTTTGTGTTATTGATAGTTGTTCACTTATTCACTTGTATTGTTAACTGTTAATTGTTGTCACTATACTGCTAAATGGCACAAGTTATTCTCTGGCATTTTGGCAGCAACCAAACAGCTCCAGGTACATTAACACCACCGGCCAGACTGGTGGAAGGCTGATTTGCTTGCAAAAAAACAAAGATGGATTCCAATTACATTTGTGTTCTGGCCAATGCAGACACATACCAGAAACTTTGTGTATTAAATTGCATCTAGATCCTATCCGGATGCGAGACACTTAAAATGACAAGTGTAAATAGGGCCAATCACTTATGAGTGCAATATTAGGGCATAAAAAGGCTTTTGGTCATCTAGTTTTAATGTTAAGTATAGGTTTAGGTAGGGCTGCAACAAACAATTCTTTTCATTGTCGGTTAATCTGTTGATTATTTTCTCGATTAATTGATTGTTTGGTCTATAAAATGTCAGAAAATGGGAAAAGTGTTTTTCAAAGCCCAAGATGATGTCCTCAAATGTCTAGTGTTTAGTTTACTGTCACTGAGGAGTGAAGAAACTAGAACATATTCACATTAAAGAAGCTGGTATCAAAGAATTTGTACTTTTGTTTCATAAAAAATGACTCCAAACAATTGATTATCAAAATAGTTAGCGATCAATTTAATAGTTGACAAGTCATTTTTTAATCGATGCAGCTCTAGTTTCAGGTGGCAGTCACAGTAACTATAAATAGTTGTAGTGGCTAATGGTAGCACTAGTACTGTGTTTTATATTGTTTGTGCATGTAAGTGTGTGTGTCTGTGTGTGGGTTTTCTGCTATTGCGTCACCACTGATCTCAGTACAGTCAGGCAGTGAAGCTGGTGTGTGTGTGTGTGTGTGTGTGTGTGTGTGTGTGTGTGTGTGTGTGTGTGTGTGTGTATGTGTGTGTTGTAAACACGTTCTCTAAAAAGAAAATAAGTTCTCTCTTTGGCATTCTTCTATTACACAATGCTTTTGTTTACCTGGATCTTCTTTTAGATACTCTCCTGTTTTGTTTGGGTGTGTGTGTGTGTGTGGGGGGGGGAAATGTGAATATATGTGTGATGATGAATATGTATGTGTCACTGCTTGTATAGAAATTTAGCTTTTGTGTCACCTGCAGGTAAAATCTGTTATAGCTCCTTAATTTGGGCCTTTAACATCTTTTCTGACCACATCTAATATGATGAACTTGAATTGAACTCTTATTTGATGCCCCTCTCCCCTCAGTTACTGTTGCTACGCCTGCCAAGCTTCGTTTCTAGCACGACATGTTGCTGGGGTGTAATCTTCCACAAAATGTTTAAACTCTGATAGCATCCAGAAACTCTTTAGTCTTGGAATTAACTAGCCCTATGAATACTGCTTCTACATGTGGACAGGGGCGTCGGAATGGGGGGTACTAGAATGAATAGCTGTGGATGCGGGGAGGGGCCCATAGAGCATGGCTGTGCACAGGGTGTATGTGGACATTATAGTTCAAAAAGGTTGACAGGCCTGCTGTGCCTATTATGGTTGCACAATGCAACATTTTGATAATTTTTGAAACATTTTTTTTAAAGATAATTGTTTTGGGCATTTCTGCCTTTAATGGATAGGACAGCTGAGCTATGAAAGGGGAGAGAGGGGAGAGACATGCAGGAAACCGTCACAGGTCGGACTCGGACCCTGGACCTTCTGCGTCGATGAATAAACCGCTACATATGTGCGACCGCTCTACCAACTGAGCTAACCCGGCCACATTTCTACGCAAGGAAGGCATCACGTTAAACATCACTTTGTGCAGGGTAAATGGGTCAGTGTGTGTTTTTCCTTGACATGTGATAAGTGAGACACCACAGACCTGATTTTGATGAAGTTCCAGGGAGTGATGCATCAGCTGCTCTGGCATTTTCAAAATTACTGTTTGGCCCAAGGTGGGAGCAGCAATTACCTGGCAAACATTTTAATAACCAGTCATATCTCACATACTGCTGGGGGGAATAAAATGAAACTTGGAGCACATACCCAACTATCCGTGCTGTACAGATTTGTCTCCAGGGCCGACTGTTTGCAACATATTGGATTTTCCACATTTTTGAGTTGCTTTAAAACCAGTTTGCCCCCCAGGCCTCTTTTTTTCTCCTTCTCCAAATTAATTTACTGATCACAGCAGGAGCCACTGCCTCATTTGTACCTTCCTTCAAATATGTGGCACCATAAACATAAAAATGAAAAGAAATTGAGAACAATAAAACATTTTATATAACAGACTTGAAACTGATTTGTTCCAAACATGGCACAAAAGCCACACTTTCCAGCTCCTTAGGCAGAATATATAATAAAATGTCAGTTCACTGTAAATTCAGGAAATTGTCAACCCCAAGGTTTGGGAAGTGTAGTTATCTGGTATAATTTCAACACAGTGGCACTATTACTTGACAGCAATGCTTTTAATAATCTGCAGAGGCCTCAAAATGCACTTTATGCTACTCTGTGCAAGATCTTTATGTAAAAAAACACCTGTCATCTAACCTTTTATGTTAATGGCTACGTGGGAGTGCGCTACAGAAGAACATCCTTCAGTACTCTTCCCACTGAGACTGTGTTTTCTGGTGTAGAGTAAAATAACTGGCAGGTAATCTGTTCATCTGCTCTGTCCATAGATATACAAAAGTATATATAAAAGTGTCTAAAAAATCAGCATGCAAGTGGTTCCTAACTTTTTTGGGATTGTGTTGTGACTACTAATCACACAGGTTACGGTCTTAATGGAGATTTGAGAATGATTTTAAATTTTCCCTCTGAGATCATTTTATTTTAGGGATTTTCAGAGGCCTGAAGAGATACAACCATTCAGTATATTTCACAAAAAACAAACAAACATCTTGTGACCACTCTGTTTTTATCTTGGGCCCCTTTGGGGGTCTCAAACCCCAAGTTGGGAACCACTGCACTGACCAGAGAATGCTGGAGTCACCAGCAATGCCAGAAGCTCTTCACCATATTCACACTGACCAGACACCAGAATTAAAGACATCACTCGTAGGATTTTAGATAGATCGGATAGATCAAGATTGATCCAAATTCAGGCCTGAATCTCACTCTCACTTCAGGTCAGACAAAAAAACTGACACAAAAAAGGTTTGACTTAGCAGCACTATATGGAACAACATGTTGCTCCTCAGGAGCAAGGAACATAACGACATATTTACTACTTTGTTTAGCTGCATGAAAGTCCTTTGTTCGTGCAGTAAGTGTATGTTTGTAATGTGTGTGTGTTTTCAGAATATCCCAGCGCTGCCTTGCGGTAAAGCCCTCTACTCCTACGAAGGAAAAGAACCCGGTGATCTCCAATTTTCCAAGGGTGATATCATCATCCTGCGACGCAAGGTGGATGACAACTGGTACCACGGCGAGCTCAATGGTTGCCATGGTTTCTTGCCTGCTAGTTACATCCAGTTGCTGCGTCCCCTGAGCCAAACTCCACCCCAAGGCAAAGCACTGTACGACTTTGAGGTCAAAGATAAAGACCAGGATAAAGACTGTCTGGCCTTCAGCAAGGTAACAAACACACACACACACACACACACACACACACACACACACACACACACAGACTCATGCTGCACACACACACACACACACACACACACACACACACACACACAGACTCATGCTGCACACACACACACACACACACTCAACCCGAAGACACTGTTTTGTAAGACACAGAACAAATACAATAATGTGTAATATGGACAGGCTGCATAGATGAATCAGTGGAGAGAGGGATGGCTGAATTTACAAAAGGATAAATACCGTAGTAGAAGAAAACGCTTATCGGTGGTGTTAAACCAGTGTGGTTGTTTGTAGGACACTAATAATTTATCACTGCTGACTCAACTTTTCAGATTGGTTCTCAGAATGTAAACCAGAGCAACTTCAAACAGGGTGAAAAGTACATGCTCTGCATGGTGCTTTCCCAAAGCAACTGCAGTTTTCACCATTTACTCCTTCTTGCTTGTACTCCATTCTTTTATTTTGTGAATAAATTTGATCAGCTTTCACATCAAAAGCAACAAGAGTTTACAGCTGAAACAGATCAAATCTGTTTGCATAAACAGTTTCACTGGCAAGTCATTTGTGTGGTTGTTTGACATTAGGTGGCAATGTATGTGTTATTGCCTAGTAGTTCTATATTGTTGCATGAACATGACTTAGACATTTCTTGACATGAAATGAGTTGGAAATTTATTGCGCCTCGTTTTAACAATTTCCACTGCTTTTGATTTTAAAACAACACAATGCGACACTATGCGTATTGGTAAAATGTTCATCAGCTCTGTCAGTCAGTGGGTCTGATATGAGGAATTTTAAGGATGGGGTTATCATACAGTAGAAGCTGCTGCCTGCAGTCTACTCCGACCATGAGGATTTAAATGAAGTCATTTTTAAAAACTGACACCAATATATTTTTGGAATGAAGATGCTGGCAACTGATAATTTGTGCTCATATTCCTTTTTTTCCAAAAAAAGAAGAAGAAAAAAAAAAAAAAAAGAAACTTTTTAGATGTCCCAAAAACAGCATTTACACCACCATGAAACTACACCGTTTCTACTGTTCCATACCACTATGATGCATTCTCACACTGGAAGGATACATGCATTTCTCTTTCTGCTTTTAAAAAGATTTTGGAGAGGTATGGGTTGTTTCAGAGTGGGACCAAAATCATCCCCATTTGTCAAAGTATCACTAAAATTATACTTTGAAATGGATGAACAAGATGAAAGAAGACGCTCAGTCCTTCAAAAGTGTGAATCCAGGTTGGGTTTGGGTTTGTTCTGTTCCTCACAGCTTATCATTTTGTTCCTGCTGTTACACAGACTCATTTGTGCGAGGACTGAACGCTCGACACATCCACTCTGTCTCTGCACTGTAATTGTGTGTTTGTGGCGAGAGAAAGATTATTAAATTACAGTGTACAGTACTGTAGGTGTTTTAGGACTGATCACAGCAATGCAAAGCATAGTCATACAGTAGATACCTTGTCTCAAACACACTGTGGCGCTTTATTAACAGATAATGACGACACACTCAAAGTTCACATTTTAGGGTTAAAGTAATCAACGGGTTAATGATTGAAGATTACACAAAGCCATACACTCACGCAGATACGCGTGCTCCTGTGGTGTGCTGTTTGCGTGTTGACATGCAGAAACCATATTTGTAATATTGTCTTCTCATATGAGAGGTAATTACTCAGTATGACTAATACACAACAGTCATTTACCAGTATTATCACTGTTGTCCCTAATGGTCTAACCAAGACCTTCGTATTCATGTGAGGAGAGGAGTCTGTGTGTGTGTGTGTGTGTGTGTGTGTGTGTGTGTGTGTGTGTGTGTGTGTGTGTGTGTGTGTGTGTGTGAACGAGGAATGTGTTCCCATGTGTGTCGGATATAATATTGCTGACAATATTATATGATAAAAATGAAGGCAACTGAAATGAAGTGAAACCAGTAGCTGCCTATCAATCAAAAAAACTACGTACACACGATTTGTAGTGTAATGTGCTCCACAATGCAATTTTTTATTTATTTTTTTACATTTGGCATACATTCTGGGTTAAGCAATTCAAACAGATGGAAAATGATGAGGTAAGTTTGAGCCACACATTGTAAGGATTCAGTTGACAATTTCAGAAGAGATCTATATATCCAGATGCAAACATCCACTCGCAAAGTGTTTGAGATGCTTTGTTTTAGCCAGTTTTCTGATCAATAGTTAAAAAAAATAAAAATAAACACGTTTCTTTGTTTACTTATCCTTTCCTTTGTTTTGTTTTATGTTTTTAAAAATCACGCAGTGATAGAAAAATTACAAAATAGTTCTTATTCGGACACATGTGGTGTACCTACAATGTGTGTAGTCTCACTCATTTCCTCTCTCTCCAGGATGAGGTACTGACAGTAATCAGGCGAGTGGACGAGAACTGGGCAGAAGGCATGCTGGGAGACAAGATTGGCATCTTCCCCATTCTCTATGTGGAGGTAAACCCACAGACATTACCCAGATACACACACAAAACATCACATATCAGGTTATTACACAAGTAGTTGTTAAAGCAACAGCGATGTTGCAGCAGAACACCTGTATTGCAGTATTTTCATTTACCAAAAAAAGAAGAAAAAAAAAAACTTAGATATCAGTGCTTTCTCGTCATTCACGAGAGGAGGCTGCCGGGTTTTTTTTTCTTCAGATTTTTCAGATCGGATGAATCAAAAAAGTCTTATCAACAGTATGGCCAAATAAGCAATCCATGCTCTCTGGTTTCATGTATAGTGGAAATGAATGGTAGGGCTACAAATAACGATTCTTTTTTTTATTGTCGATTAATCTGTCGATTATTTTCTTGATTAATCGATTAGTTGTTTGGTCTATAAAATGTCAGAAAATGGTGAAAATTTCGATCAGTGTTTCCCAAGGCCTAAGATAGCGTCCTCAAAGATATTTAGTTTACTGTCATAGAGGAGTAAGCACACCAGAAAATATTCACATTTAAGAACATGAAAAATGACAAATGATTAATCGATTATCAAAATAGTTGGCGATTTAACAGTTGACAACTAATTGATTAATCGATTAATCTTTGCAGCTCTACTAAATGGTATTCTGAGCCAGTTTTACGTTATGTTGTTACCAAAGGTACTTCTCCTGCTATATTCCATAACTTTTGTCTTGACACATGGTGAAAATATAGCTCTTGTCTAAATTCATTGGTAGTGGTAACTAGTGATGTATTATTTATGTCTTGCTGGTAATAGCCTCCACCTGCCACCTGTGCTGAGAAGGACACATTGAGGCTCATTCTGAGGTCAGGATGTAACAAAGGAGATGGTTATACTTTTACATGGTAGTAATGTGTGTTTAAATCTGTATTCAGTGTCAGCAGAGGTACTGTATGTAAGACCAACCACACAGATGAGGACTCTCCAAGCTGCTTTTAAACCCTTGTACTGACCTGGGTTTAGCAGAGGTTGGACACTGGCTAACTTTGGTATGAAAGGCTGAACCCACATTAAATGTTAGACATTGTAATTGCACTCAAATAGAAAGTATTTTGTATCTCCGTCAAACATGCCGTTCGTGTGTTAATTTGCGTTGAGGTTCCACATAATGTTTCCGTATTTGGATTTTATATAATGGCAATGTTTGACCACTTATCTGCAGGAATGCACAACCAAAATATTCAAATTGCCACAGAAATATAAATTGCATTATCAATGCTGTTTAACACTCGGCAGAGGCGGTGTTTTCTTTAAGGGATTTCCTCTCAGTAAAAGGATAAAACCCCCCGAATACTTTACCATCTTTCATACCTCCATGCCTGTCAAGAGTGAAATATAGTTTACTTTAATCCTTGTGCAACTGAAAAAAAGCATGCCCAATTTGCTCTGCATCACATTTAAGGCTTTTAAGCCGTGGTAAAAAGCCATTGGTAGAAACTGCGAGGATGTGTTTTTCCTTCTTTCTTGCTGTTGTGAAGGCTTCTCTTCTCTTTTCATCACCACAAATTTGTGAACACGCAGATTCTCTCATGGCCCTGTCGAAAAATCAAAAGATGAAACCTTCAAAAGCGACAGGAGGTTCACTCAAACAGGGAAATACTGATACGTGTGCATGGTTGTCAAGACAATAAGACTCTCATAAGGTCTGGCTCCAGTGTATATGTGTAGTACAATGTGTATTCATGTACTGTAGCTTAGAGAAATTCATTAACGTAGAGATTCGAGAGAGACTATTAGGATGACTCCTCCTAGAAAATCACTGTTCTGCTCATCTATAAAGGTTTTCTTGTTTGTTTTGCCATCCTTTAATCATACTGCCCTCTCAAAACACACTCTCTCTCACTCTGTGTTTGCAGCCTGCACGGGATTGGACTCGTGGTTACCCAATCATGTCCCTGTAATTAGCTCTTTGACCAAATGACTCTCTTAGGTGATAATGATAAAGCTGGGACAAACACACACACACACACACACATATACACACACACACACACACACATACACATAGGGGTTGCTATTGGATAGAGATGCATCAATAATTTAGAGCTCTCCATCACCCTGACACAGCGGGGGTACAGGGGCATGTCGAGAGTGTGTGTGTGTGTGTGTGTGTGTGTGTGTGTGTGTGTGTGTGTGTGTGTGTGTGTGTGTGTGTGTGTGTGTGTGTGTGTGTGTGTGTGTGTGTGTGTGTGTGTGTGTGTGTGTGTGCGCAGTGGGAGTTTAATGAGGAGTGCCCAGCTGGACTTCTGCTGATCTGTGTATGTGTGGTGTGTGTGTGTGTGTGTGCGTGGGTGTCTCACTGGATGTAAAGTACCTCTTGTAGCTTTTGTCTGTTGAATGCAGACTGCTCGTGTTAATATTTGGCAGTCTGAATACATAGATTGGTGATGAGGGGTTTGCTGATGATAGGGATGCCACTGAAATAGTCAAAATTGTATGAGAAGTGTGTGAAGTTATTGGCAGTCACTACATTTGAAGCAGGTGCTGTTTTGTTTCACCGTATCGTAACGTACCGTACCGAAAATAGTGCTGGGTTAAATGAATAGAAACCAGAAAGTCCTGTTTGATTAATGCATCTGAGAGTCTTATCAGAGTCCAAAACACTGCACAGAGGTTTATAATACTATGAGGAATAATGTACAACTCTCAGACGTTATTACAGTGGCCTCCCTTTACCTTCTGTCTTGGTGATCAGGAAGTAAAAAGTACTATTTTGCAGTTAACATTACAAAGTCATCTTCCAGAAATTTTACACATATTTGATTGGCCAGCACCTTGCATTGCTGGTTGTGGCAAACGTTGTGTGAACTTTTTTGGCGGACAACCCTGCATTATTTAGTTCGAGCCTTCTGCATTGGGCCCCCTGCTGTGCCAACACAGTGATCTCATTGAAGTGAAAGGCTGCACAATGCTGATATCAGTCTGAACACCTTAGTTTGGGCTGTGCTATTCAAATGTGATAAAAACACACAAAACCTGCAGAGCTGGGTATTGGTCTAACCTTATGATACAGATACAATATCTGTATTCTGATACCAATTGCCAAAATAATGAATTAATTAGATAACTTCCTCAAATGAATACTAGTCTCGCTGCACGAGTAACTATTCTGGTATGGGTGGGAAAAAAATGCTCTGGTTAGTTTGTATTTCTTTACACCAATCACAATGGTCTTAGGCAGCACTACACCCTGTATGCAGTGACGGTGCCCTTGCACAATAGATAGTGGAGATAGTGCAAGGGAAAGAGAATACCTAACATCTCACGTGCCAGGTTTTGTATCCACACTGTACATCCGGTAAGCCAAACTAACTTTACAAAAAAAAAATATATATATATAATTTTTCAAAATCCCCCCAAAAAAAAACGCAAACGCAGTATGAATGACAGATTAACGAAACAGATATAGAGTTGTTAATAGTCCATACTCTATACTTATATAGCTAACTGAGGCAAGAGTTTTGCATCAGCATGTCTCCTGTTTTTTGGTGGTTATCTTTATTTTACATATTAGGGGAAAACTATTAAACTGTCTGTAATTCATTACAGTAGCTAGTTTAGTGTTGGTTTCCTGGGTGCTGGTGGGTGTATTTGTATCTTGATGAGGAAAAGGTGTGGGTGGTTTGTTGCACCTGGAGTGGATTCAGATTGTTATAAATATACTATACCAGACTTGACTTTGTGTGGGTGGGCTGAGTGGGTTGGATTGTGTTGTATAAATATAGGAACACTGTTGTAGGTTCAGGTGGATGTGATGTCAGCTTAAATAAGTTTGAATTGAGTGTGGATGGGTTTGTGCTTATCTGAGGTGGATTCATGCAAATGTGAGAACAGGTGGACAGGTCTGGCATGAGTTTGGCATTTCACCTCTGTCTATTTCTTTGTCCCTGTTTCACTTTATGCATAGTCCTGTCTGTGTAGCAGGAGGGAGATTGCACACACCTGTGTGTGTGTGTGTGTGTGTGTGTGTGTGTGTGTGTGTGTGTGTGTGTGTGTGTGTGTGTGTGTGTGTGTGTGTGTGTGTGTGTGTGTGTGTGCATGATCATGCATGTATCTTGCTGGCTTACCCTTTTCGCAGTGCAGGCTAACAATTCATCAGCTTGAGTCTCAGTATTACCTGGAGAGAGCACCCACCCTCCAAAAGACACAGAGTACAGAGAGTACACTTAGCTTGACACATAATAGATGACCTTGGGAGATTTCATTCAGCCAAATCACCAAGTGAAGAATTGTCTCTATCAAAAACATCTTCTCTCTCTCTCTCTCTCTCTCTCTCTCTATCTCTCTCTCTCTCTCTCTCTCTCTCTCTCACACACACACACACACACACACACACACTCACACACACACACACACACACACACACACACACTCACACTCACACTCACACTCCACTCCTTTATCTCCTACTCATACTGCAGCATGACTGGGCACCAAAACGGGTAGTTACAAGAGAACTGACAAAGCAGTCGTGCGTGCATGCGTGCGTGTGTGCGTGTGTGTTTATTCATGAGAGCAAACTGAGTTGTATCTGCAGCATCAATCCATCATGCATATTTGCATATGATTTGGCTTTGATTAGCATATCTATTAATATGGAACATCACCAACACAGAGCCCAGACGGGTCAGTCCTGTACGTACTCGCTCTCTCTTTCGAACACACACACACACAGATAAATAAATGCTCGGCTTTATCTCCAGGGATAGTATAGTAGTTTGAGGTTATACTAAGCAGACATGATTGCGATGTAAGTATGTTAGTGGGCTGAAGCTGAAGATGTCTGTTAACGTTAGTTTATTTGTCCCTGTTTCACATTGGCCTCTGTGTGTGTGTGTGTGTGTGTGTGTGTGTGTGTGCGTGTGTGTGTGTGTGTGTGTGTGTCCTCTATATCTTAGAGACCATGATCTTTATGATCCAAGAACCAAGAATTATAGTCATTAAACACATGTACTGTAGGTGTACTGTAGGTCATATTTGCTTTACATGTTTGCTTCTACTCTGTAGAGAGAAGTGTTGAACACTGTGCAGAGGCAATGACTGATAGCATTATGTAGACTTTCACTGAGGAGTTTCTGAGAAATATCTTTTGTTCTGATGTTCATGTTGTGTGCATCATAGCATCTATGTAACACGTTGCAGCATTTTACCACTTAATGTTTTGTATTTACATGTATTGTAAAGGTTGTCATAATATAATTTAATTCCAAATAGTTACTTTCTTTTAACAATCAATTATAATTTGGCAGTGTCACTCTGCCCAGATGATGCTCTAAAACAAATCTAAGCAAGCTTTATAGATTGAGCTACACAACATGGATTAACATGAGCATATAAAATAAAAAAATGTCTTGACACCACACCAAATGGTACTGCTGAATGAGACAGGGGAGGTGAAGGGAGTTAAATTGCAAGCAGCAGATAGTTTGGGAACATTAAGAAGCAGTGTGTGTGTTGGAGTGAGCAAATTTAATGAGCGCCAACCTGCTTCTGTGCCTACCTAAACCACAGTGACGCTCCATAATTGTCAAACACACTGGCGTTTTTTCCATTTACAACCAAGATGTGCTCAGAGCCACAGGGCAGTGATATATCATGTGAGCTTTTCCAGTATTGATAAAATATTGCAACGTGCTGATTAACTAAATGTGTGTGGAACACCCATCATCACATTTGCGCAACTTATTTTATGTCACTCTGATAAACAAGTGTCAGCTCTAGCAAGCTTATATGAGACATGTACTACAGTGTGAAATAGCAGCTAAGCAGTGATAGAACTGACCTGGACTACACTGGCAATGCATTTCTTGTTGCAGGTGGTGAGAAATGAGCAGCATTGCAGACCACAAATGAGCAGCGCCGATTAAGAACACAGAGGTCCCCTCACCCCCAATACAATATGCCAGACACGTTTTAGATGATGATGCTAAAAAAATTAGAAGACTCCCTCATATGAAACTGCGTCAATACTGGATTAATTTAAATGATGGATCTGATGATGGCGAACATGGAAAGAGACTAAATGACTGACTAGCTTTTTTTTGATTTGATTTTTCTTTTTCTTTTCTTTTTTTTGGTGCATTTTTAGGCCTTTATTTGGCAGGACAGCTGAAGACATGAAAGGGGAGAGAGAGGGGGAATGACATGCAGCAAAGGGCCGCAGGTCGGAGTCGAACCCTGGCCCGCTGCGTTGAGGCGTAAACCAACTGAGCTATCTGGGCGCCCTTGATTTTTCTTTTTTACTCATAACTCAAAATCAAAAGGAGCTGATGCATTTTCTGCCATCTCTTCAACTGATTTCAGACTGAAGCTCTAAATGGCAAGAGATACACTTATACACTTGAAAGCTTTGTTATAGAGTCCAAAAAACTTTGCACTTCTTGTTAAAAACAACCAAAAACATGCAGTGGTACCTTAAACCAGGTGTTTATTCCTCAGCAGTTACTGATAGAAAAAACAAACATCCACCACATTATTAAAATCCAGAGCTGTGACCAGACCACTTGATACATACGGCTTATTATGTACTCTGCGATAGAAGGAATGTTTACTTCTTGCATTTATTTGGTAATACTAAAAGTAAACTGCACAAGCAATCACCGACTAGGTAGGTGACATGCAATTATACAATTGTTGAGGATAAAAACGCAAGCTAAAAGCTTATTTCTATTGTGGTCCTCATTAAAAAAAAGTTTAAAAACACATGTCTTCAAGTCATAAGCCCATTACTTTTGTGGGATGTGCAGTGTGTTGCTGGCTCCTCAAGCTCTGTGATTTTGTTTTGAATTGTGCATCATAGTCTGCGCGTAGATGTAGGTGCAGTCATTCACAAATCTATCTATATACAAAGTTTATAGAATATTAAATCTGAAACGTAATCAAGAAAATAAAAGTGCAAAGACATTTAGTTTGCTATATTATTCCTAAAAGAATCATGGAACTGGAAAAAGAATGCTTGGTGATGGTGATTACATTTTGCAAAACATTTAGTTGATTTTAAGGGTGTTAAGTACTTACATCCTTAAATTCTTACAGGTAAACTAACATGGAGTAGCCTCAAATACTGCTCTTTCCTGATGTATGAAAATAAGTTAACTAGCAATTGTTTTATAGCTTTTATAAATAACTGAAACCTTTAATATATCAGATTTTATCTAAGAATGAAGTACAATGAAACCAAAGTAAGGAGAGAAAGAACAATCCTGGCAAACAAAAGGGATGCTAAGTTGTTTTATGTGTGGGAGTATGTGTGTATTTGACTGAGACATACAGTACAGTGAGAGTGTGTGTTACACAAAGAGTGTCTCACTGGACCAGCTGTTGTAAGTGATGATTGTTATGCTGCTGGTTTTTGAAAAGCTGCCAACAAGAACAAGTGAGGAAAGGCTTCACAAACACTTCTTGTGTGTGCTGGAGATCTTATGGATGTGAACCACTGAGAACTGAAATCTAACACCTGAACGTCTCCTCTCTTCCCTCTTGTCCTCCCCTCTCTTTCCGTCTTTTGATCTGTCAACCACCTGCTTCTCCTCCTCCTCATCTCCTCTCAGTTAAATGAAACAGCCAAGCAGTTGATGGAGATCGACAAGCCCACGCCAACTAACGTTCCAGGTCCGAGCTCCGAGCCAACCCCGTTGGGCCCCTGCTCTCCTGGTCCCTCCCCCAGCGCCTCCCCGTCCAATGGAAATGGCTCTGGTCATAGAAGAGGCGAAGGGAAGAAAAACGCCAAGAAGAGGCATTCATTCTCTGCGCTGTCTGTCAGCCAGAGGGCCGCCCAGCTCAACAACAGGCACAGTATGGAGATCTCCCACCCGGTCCTCATCAGTTCCTCTGACCCCAGAGCTGCTGCACGCATCCAGGTACACACACAAACCCATACATAGACACTGTCATTAGTGTAGTATGTAGCAGTGGTGATAATCAGATTCTTTAGTTGAGTAAAAAATAGAGATTCAAACTTTTACCGTACTTGTTATGAAGGGTGACTCCTTTTGTTATTACAATATTTGGTTATTGTTGCCCAACCAATAATAGCCCTGCCAATATTGTATTTTTAAGGCAAATGCCAATATCAATATTTTAGAGTGTAACGAATGCAGTTGTGTCACTGTTTCGAAGCAACCTTAAACATGTCTTAGACATTTTGTGCTGCAATTTCTTGTTACATACCAGCCAACCAATATACACTTATACATATACACTTATACATATAAACAGTATCTGCAATAAACTAATATCGGCCAATATATCAGCCCAGCTTATTTGGTCAGGTTCTAAGCATATACAGTATATATGCAGTACACTCATGCACGTATATTTCGCAAGCCAGCGTTCACTTTGGTCACTCCTCTCCACTAGAGATTTTATTAATTTATCCCCCAATCACCTACTCTGACAGTTCTATGAGTCTAACATCATTCCTCTTTTTGACAGCTGGAGACTGGAGACACAATGCTTTTACATGTATTGCCTCTGGTGGCATTCACACCTGGGCTAAATGTGGTTTTGAATAATACCCAGGACACATACTGAAAAGCTGAAATACTGCTGGCACATATTACAAGTAATGTTTTACTTTAAATGGAAAGCCCTCGATTTGTATGTGTGCATCTCTCTCTGTGTCTGCAGGATGCATCTCACCCGGGTCCCTCTCCTTCCTCGGCAGGGGTGCTGGTGCCCCCCAAAGTGGCATCCATAACCTCTGAGCTGCTGGCCCATGCCAAGGTGCAGCTGCCACTCAACATGTGAGTACACCTCAGGGTGCTGTCAGCTCACCCACCTGCGTCCGAGTTTTTTTAGTCCCTCCTTCCGTCTATGTTTTACAACAGAGTAGATACAGTATGTGCCTGATATCCAAGCAGGTTTTCAGAACCCGCGTCCTGGCAACCTTACAAATATTTCCTCTTTTGTGCCTAGAGTTATTGGCTATGTTACTGGTTAAGGATCAAATCCCCATCAGAAAGGAAAAATACAGTCACACACACCATTGCCTCAGTTGTGTGATGCTTACATCAGTGTTTCATAACAAGGCTTTCAACAGCCATAGCTTACACTATGCATTTTATTGTACAGCCTGTTTTGTGCTTTCATAGAGATGAATGTTCATCACCTATTGTTATTACTATTTTCTTAAAAAATGAACAACGGACAGTAAGGTGCTTAGTCTTTACTAACCAATGCAGGAGTGGATATATATATAATAATAATTATATATATATAGTTTTTTGGGAATTTGTGCTTTATTTGATAGTGGATAATAGTAGTGACAGTTTACGTGCAATGAGGGGAGAGAGAGATGGGGATGGTGTGCAAAAAACATGTTGTGATTACATGATCAGCATCTTAAACCCTCTAGGCCATTGGTTGCCAAAGTGGGGTCTGGGACCCCAGGGGTACTTGAGGGGGTTTTACAGGGTCCGTCAGCAAAAAGGTAACTCATTTATTTTCACTAAAATTCCATCCATAAGTAACACAATGACAGAATGTATGTATATATTGGTCATGGGTTTCTTACACTTTTTGTAATTAAACATCTAAAAGCAAGATTGACAAAGTCAAAGTCTTATCAAATGGGGATCCGTGGTCTAATTTGTGTCAGTTTAGGGATCCTTGACGTGAAAAAGGTAAGGAACCACTGCTCGAGGCTAGCAAGGTACTCAGGCAGTAAGCATTTTTATTTTTCCCTTATCTGTCTAATTTTTCCAAAATCATTCAGACACATAAATATGACAATAGATAGGTAATATGACTCAGTACTTAAGACAAACAAAGTAGGTGTTCATTGCTATTGACTATTAATTGACTTAAATGACTTCACAGGTTGATTATTTCTCTGATAGATAAAGAGCGTAAAACCTCCTGACACATTTACAAACACAATTAAATTATTTTGGAAATGTAACCACACTAGTCACATCCAGATGGCTGGTGAGGCACCAACGCTGAGCAAGACTGTTCTATAATTTACCTCGTAATTAATCTACCAGGTAACTGCCAAAAAGATACGGGTATATTCGAGGTGAGTGTGTGTTTGTGATCTTGTACTTCTACCTTTGTGCGGACCATTTTTAGTTTTAAACCTTGAGAGGGTATTTTTGGGTATTTGGAAAGTGAGAACATTTGGCCAGTAATCGCTTCTTCCAAGGTTAGAATTAGGTTTATGGTTTAGTTAAGGGGTCAATGAGGGTCCGCACAAGAATAGAAGTGTGTGTGTGTGTGTGTGTGTGTGTGTGTGTGTGTGTGTGTGTGTGTGTGTGTGTGTGTGTGTGTGTGTGTGTTGTTGTTGTTTACTAGTAACTGGTGTCCTGCCTGCAGGATGTGAGTCAAATGCAGCATTGTCAGCTTTAATGATATCACATTCCAAGTAGTCCCACATACACACACACAGGCTCTCACACGCACATACACTTAACACACACACACACACACACACACACGTCCAGAGTAGGTTTGTTCTACTGATGAGGTCGGACGTTTCCATCTTGACCTGGCAACTATTCCTGTTGCCATGGGGAGACAGGAGATGATCCCCACATCTGTTACCATGGCAACGGGGAGGCAGCGCATTTAGGGCTTGTTTACTCTGTGGTCTTATCGTCTTCTAGCGGAGTCTGGCACTACATACTACGCATGTCACTCAGTGTCAGGACCAGAAACTTATTTATATATTAATGCAGATTCAATACAGAATGCTTGACACATAAACATAGTCACATATAGTCCATCCATCCATCTTCATCCGCTTATCCGGGGTCGGGTCGCGGGGGTAGCAGCTCCAGCAGGGGACCCCAAACTTCCATTTCCCGGGCCACATTATATACACAGTCACAGTCACATATAGTGTATAAGATAAGTACTACATTCATCAGCGTACCTGTCAGTAGGCAGGTAAACAAGGACATATTATTTACCCATTCACAGGATAGTTTACCATTTGGGAGGGAAAACTCATTCAGTCAGCCTCTTGTGGTCACATTACTACCTCTGAAAGAAATTATTTGAATTCTCCTTCAGAATTTAATAAATCCCAGGCTACACTGCAACATTAAACGGTCATACATCTTGGATTTGATATTAGTCAGCCTCTTCTGATTCTGTAATAGTCCATGTGTTATAGTTCACCGTTTATTGTTATTATATCCCAAGAAACCTTTGATTCTGGTTAACATGCTAGTACAGTATGAATTTGTTTACATTTTTTGGAAATTGGTAAGTCAAGATGTGATTAAAAATCAATACTGTAAAAGAGAATGTATACTCAATCAGATAACTTAATAAAGGCAAAAACTATACATGTGTATGATTTACTGTCTACTGTTTTAGAAAGCAATCCTGGTTTACTTAAATAATACTAAATAATAAAATAATACTAATACTAAACTCACTTAAAGAAAACATCAAAATTACAGTTTGTTTTTGCTGTTTGAATGGAATATATTTTAGATGCTAAAGGAGACCAATTACTGATATCTGACAAACACTCATTTACAGTTGCTTTCCCACTCTGGGGAAATGGATGGTATATGGTGGGAGGACAAACCTCCACAGATCTCTTTGAGCTGACAAAGGTCCTATTGTAGATCAAAATGTGGTTTCATAAAGGAGTGAGAGGAGCATTAACAGTTTGCAGGCTCTTATCCTTTGGTCCTCTGCAATGTACTTCTCAGTTAAACAAGTAAAAGTAAGATGTGTAAAATATACACTTTTCAAACAATAAATGGTGGAAAAATCTTGAAATCCCATAAGAAAATGTTAACTTGTTCTGATAACTAAAAGAGAAAAGTGTCATGAGAGTCGTTTTCTTGATACCAGAGGAGTTATTTTGCCTCTTATAAAAGTAAAAGAGCATTGAAATGTGGCATGCTCTCCTCCCTTTGTAACGCACTGACACACATTTCTACTTTTTTTTTTTTTTTTTGATTGATTTGCTAATGTTCATTCATTTGTTCATTTATTTATTTATTTGCATTTGTAATAGCTTTGCTTTTACTTTGCATAAAACATGTGAGGGGTAATCCACAAGGGAGATAATTGGTGTTCAGTGAACAGTTTCTCGAAATGTCCTGCTGACTTATTATTTGACCCATTTTTTTTTTACTTTGTGTCTGCTGCCTTTGCTCCACAGATATCTGGCTTTATACGCCTACAAGCCCCAGAAGGCTGATGAACTTGAACTTAGGAAAGGGGAGATGTATCGGGTGACAGAGAAGTGTCAAGACGGGTGGTTCAAAGGCACCTCACTGAGAACTGCTGCCTCTGGTGTCTTCCCAGGAAACTACGTCACTCCAGTGTCCAGGTCAGTAAGCTCAGGCGTAGGCATGGGGTGGGTGGAAGGTGTTGTGGTCCTACAGCTTCCCAAGCAACTACGTCATTGCAGCATCCAGATAAAAGCAAGTCATATTGGTGGTGTGCAGTCATAGCACAGTATTTCACTTATTTTGCCTAAGATGGTAAAGGGACAACAACCACATGTTCTTTCCTCTGCAAAATAACCAATCCAAACCTGTTGCAATTGTAATGTAACTTGAATGTGACTTTAGTTACCTCATTCAGGTGATAGAGGGCTGATGGGTTGGTAGCGGCAGGGACCTTCTTCTCTTTTTGCATTGAAGCCAGTGATGTCTTAAGCATTCATGTCATTTTCACATGCCTTTTTTAAACAGCTGGTATTTCAAACCTTTGCTCCATTTATTATTCAGTGCATTTGGTATGGTCAGCAGTGTAGTACAATCAGACAACGGCCCTTAATTGTGTCCTCACACAAAGACAGTGGTAGCACAGTCGTAATTTCCTTTCTAATTTTTCACGGTAATTTCCTGGCTCCAACTGAACCTGATTGCAGATCAGGCTGAGCAGTGCAATTTTGCTTCTTGTTACGGTATGTAATTGCACTGCCTTTTGTCACAAAGGCACACCCAAAAAGCAATGTTTTTGGACTTGAGTTGGTGGAGGCGCACTCTGCGGATACTGTATTCCTTGTGCTAAAAAAGTATTCTTCCTGTTTCAGCCTCTGCGCCACACTGTGCACTGTCAGGATTCTGCTTTCACCTCTTGCCACCAAAACTGCCAAAATGATTATCACACCAGCTAAAGCATATTCTGAGAAATACTTACCAGGAAGGGACTGCAAACTGCTGTGAACACTGTACTTGTTCAGCGGGAAACAAAACCAACTGTGAAAATCAGTTTAAACCAATCTATTCCTTTTTTTTGTGTGTATGTGAAAATCTATCTTCACTGTTTTTACATTTGAACTAGGAAAATAATAGCGATACCTGATAATTACAATTTGATTTACATACAGTGTAACATGCAAAACAGCAGTCAGTTGATACTGACTTCTAATGTTGGGCTAGCACATATTTAGTGTTGATCATTATCATCATCATCATTACTTTTGGCATCCTAAACACTGTTACTCATAGCTGTTACATTCAAACAAAACAGAAAAATGAGTGTGCTGAAATCATATTTGGCAATTTAATTATTGTCATTATTCATGTATGTGTGGAAACATTTGCAGTGGCGGTTCATCTAATCTGTATTCTGCTCCATGATGCATTCAAAGAAAGACAGAGAAATAAATTGAAAGCAAGGGAGAATTAGAATTATAGAAAGAGAAAGAAAATGCAAAGAGAAGATGAAAAGAAACATATGGTACTGTAGGATAGACAGAAAGGATGGGTAGCTACAGGGAAAGGGAAAAAGACTGAATAGGGTGGAGAAAGAGAAGGTGAGGAAGAAAGCTGGGAAGAAATTGAAATAGAAGACAGTAATAGAAAGCAACAGAATGAGGACTGAGAAAGAGAAAATGATACAAAGAGATGAAATGGTTGCAAAAACAGCAGGTGTCCCTCTCCACTGGATATGAATGGCTGCTTCACATTCTGCAGTTAAGCAATCTAAGCGAGAGAGAGAGAAGCAAGACAGGCGAGTAATCAAATGAGAGGCAATTTGTTATTTTTATGCAAGCATACTCTCTCCTTCTCTCTCCTCCCCCCATCTTACCTTTCCCCCCGCCTTTGTCTGCAGTGCAGCTCAGAAATTTTTCAAAATGATAATGAGAGGCTGCCAAAGATGCCCACACATATATGCACACACACACACACACACACACACACGTACAGTACATTGTAGAGTTAGACCAATACAGGCTGCACAAATAGGCATGCCATTCTTTTTTAAATGCAGTTTGAATATTAACATATTTGTTGTGGGATTTATAATCATGATTGATATAAACATACAGTATTTGATTTGATCAGATTCCATATAAGAATTCATGAATGTGTTTGGATTATAGTTATCCTGGATTCATTTGAGATTTTTAATATGTCAAAACGGCATACATGCTGTTTCATGAGGATTTTCCACTCTGGCACAAATGCAGTTTTGGTGTAAAGGATGATGGTCTCCTCTTATAAAATTGTTTAAAGTCTTAAAAGTTATTGATCTCTCATCTCTATGGGCCTTTACAAGCCTGTGTATTAAACCCAACACACACAATAAGCAGTACATGTGTTGTCCATAGAGCATCTTAAATCAAAGAATCTGTGAATAACTTTGCTGTTTCTATTGGTACACACACACACACACACACACACACACACACACACACACACACACACACACACACACACACATACACACACATACACACACATACATGCAGTACACACAGAAAGCCATAACTCTGTATGTGTGTGACGGGAAGTCGATAGGCGGCCATAAGAGTGTGAATACCGCCGAGTCAATAATGTTCAGCTCACTGTTCTGCCATTCAGCACTCTGCAGAGAGACACTCTGCAGCTCCATATACTGTATGTTACAATAGGACATTAAGTCGTGCTGATCGTTAGATAGTAGCACTGAAATCACTCACTTTGACAGAGGATAATAGTGCTGTTTGCACCTCCTGCTCTGCTATTATGGACAAAACTCTGGCTATTAAAATTTGTACTAAACAAAAGCCATGCTAGCGGCTCTGTGAGGCTGTATTCTGAAGCTGAATGCTAACATTAGCATAGTAAAACCACAAGCGTGTATAGTGGTTACAGTGTTCACAAATGTAATTCAAGCGTAATCTAGCTTGTTAGCATGCTAGCATTTGCTAATTAGCACTAAACACAAAGTGCAGCAGAGGCTGATGAAAATGTCATTAGTGTTGCAGGAATTTAGTTTAGGAAAGTTTCCAAACTTGAACTCTTGATTTTGCTAGATGTAAGGTCAGAAGTTCAACAAAGTTATTTCAATTTACCCTTATTTGCATATGAGTGTCAGCACCAAATATCATGGCAATACATCTTATAGTTCACTCTGGACCAAAGTGGTGGAGAAGACAAAGAGACATTGCCATCCATAGAGTGACACTGGTAGCATGGCTAAAAAAAAGCATGACTTGGTATCACAGAAAACCCTTGTTTCTAAAGCAATATTCTTTTTGTTAACATATAACTTGCACTGATAAAAGCAAAAATAAAAAAATATCATCCTTCACTTTCAGCAGCCCCTTTGGACAAAAGCGGTAGTGTTTTTACCACACATGCTGTCGTAAAGGTCTAGGAGTTAGCGTTACCGGGAGGTCATATAGTTGCGATGAATGTTTTGCTCAGACAGAAAATCATTATTTTACAGTAAGAGAATACGTTACAGATGCATCCTTGCATTTTGAGTGTTTTGCATACGGTAACTTAGCCTACTTTGGATGTATCGTGAGCTAAACCGGGTATCACTGTCACTGTGTCACGAGCCAAGGCAATATGAGTTTGTTGAAGCAACCAGCGTAGTAATAACTTAAATTATAGCGCATTTCATGAAACCCAAGGACGCCTTACAAAAGTATTGGGGGACAAGGGAAAAGAAAATAGTAGGCCAACACAAACACGGATTAAAGGAATAAAACGTCCGTGCTAAATGGAAGGGGGGCGTAATTTAATGTCAGCTAATGGCGTATTCGGGGTCGGTTTTGAATCATTTACAATCCCATAATTGTCTCCATCTGTTGAAAGCCCGACCGATTGTGACTTGGATTTCGCCCGTTGTCTTTCACTTTTCCTAGCTTTTAGTTGTTCTACGTTTAATTTCCTTCTTTTCTGTGATGGTCCTGCCCCAGTATCAGCCATAACTACAGCAGATAACTTCTAAAATACAATTAGGCCTATATAAAGACATCTTCTGCTACCCTTTACCTGGCTGGATACAATGTTTTTTTGTTTTGTTGTGATTTTTCACTTCTCTGTTGTTATGTAATTATTGTGTTATATGTTGGGACCCCCTCGAAAACGAGATGATACATCTCAAGGAGTTTATCCTAATAATCAACAGATTTTGAACTAAATAACTTAGGCTATTATATAATAAGGCTTTTCCGGTTTTATGCCAAAATCTGTGACCCTTCAGAATGTGTGCTCTGTAACGCCTTCTACCTGCTGTACATCATTTAGTGACTTTGCGGGAAAAATCGGACCCGGGCAGAGGCATTAATAAAAACTATAATTTTATTATTCTATTATTCTATATAATTCTATTTAATAAAAATAGTGCTCTTTTCACTGTTAGTCTCGTTTGCTGTTACAGGTCATTTATGATCATCATATGGAAAATTTAACATTTAACAGAACCATTTAAAAGTTACATGTAGTCACTTTAAACAGCTGAAACATTCAATGACAAGCTCTCCCTCACCCCTCACCCCTCTCGCCTCTGCAGGGCCCCGTTTGGAGTTGGTGCTTCTCGGGGCTCGTCTTTGTCCAGTCCAGTAGGTGGAGGAGGAGGAAGTGGGTGTAGTAAAATCTCTGCCCCTTCGTCTCCAGGGTCCCCAGGGTCCCCGGGGCCCTCTTCGTCCCGTCCCTCCACCCCACTAGCAAACTCTGTTAACACTGCAAGTCCCGCCTCCTCTCCGCAAACTGCCGCCGCCCAGCTGAAGAACTGCCTGCGCTCCAATCAGCATACGGTTAACCAGGCACGCACCTCAATGCAGCTGGGTAAGCAGAAACAAACGCACACACACACACACACACACACACACAATGTTAGAAATACACATAATGGGTTTTAATCATATAGCACTGGATTCATTAAACATTCAGAAGCATCTGTTTTCAGTTTTGTTCCTGTTTATTAATCTATCCAAATCGCACGTTCACTGATTATCATGAATTAACAAAATTACACAGCCCCACCATAGTAAATAAACGATTCATAATCTTCTCGTCCAAAGTGGCACTCAAGATAGAAATAATTGAGAACTTGTTAAACAAGTTGAGCTACACTTGTGAAAACAAACAGCCTGCTATTCTGCAACAGAAGCAGCCACATTAAAGCCTCCCAATATGACACCACGTGAAAGAAGAGGCAAATCTTATAATCCTCCAGAGAAATGTGAAGCAAGTGAAAAGAAAGTATGTATTCACATGAAGATGTGTCTGTCTCTGGAATGTCATGCTCTGCAATATCATGCAGTGCAATACTAAGACTTCTCACCAGCCTACAGGCTTAAAGGAGCAGAGCATTTTATCCCCTTAGTCTCTGATTACAGAATAATAGAATATTGATCAGTCATTAATTCAAGTAGCCTCTGCACCATATAAAAACTTGCTGACATATGCTAACAGCAGCCTCTTTAACCTCCAGTTCCTCCAATGTTGTTAGTCATTGACTGTTGGAAAAGAAAAACACACAGAATAGAGAAGAAACTCCACACAGAGAGAACTCAGAGGGCTGGTGTATTCTTGCGTTGAGATGACAGCAGAAACCACAGTTCAGAACCATCTTGCTTAAAACAACTTTGCATTGAAAAGATATATGTGATATATGGTGAAGCAAACGTCACGCACCCATCTCTCACTCTTACTTTCCTCTGCACTATATGAACTCACTGAATCATCACTGAACATAAGCCACCATTGCAGAACAGTTACAAGAACGTACTGTATGTGCTGTGCACATATAGTCTGCACACAACACAAAGACATTACTAAGGTCTAGATCATATCAGTCTTGTTCTCCACTCAGTCTATTCATTTCTCCAGAACCCCTTTCTCTCTTTCTCTTTGTGTGTTTCCTTTCTCCCTCTGAGAAAATAATGGTGACCGTTTCTTTTGGGAGGCTGAAGAGTACACACTGTGAGAACACTGCCAAGAATAACACACACACACACGTACACACACACACACACACACACACACACACACACACACACACACACAGACTCCCAAACACAACTGAATGACATCACTGTGCTTTTTGTTTTATGGAGGCGTAATGACAGAGCTTCATGTCTCTCTCCGTCCACCTCTTTCCTTTTCTCCCTCTGTTTTTCTCTCCCTCTCACATACACACAAACAGAGACATGTACACACATCTGGTCCCCATTACAAAATAAAGTATGTGCATAGTTCTGGCATTTAGTGGTTTTATCACATGACCAGCACGCCTCTCTATGGATTTCTGCCTGAGTACTGCAGAGAGAAGAGCAGGTGGCTGTGTGTGTGAGTGTGTATATGTGTGTGTGTGTGTGTGTGTGTGTGTGTGTGTGTGTGTGTGTGTGTGTGTGTGTGTGTGTGTGTGTGTGTGTGTGTGTGTGTGTGTGTGTGTGCATGCGTGTGTGTGTGTGTGTAGCACAAAATGACCTCATACAAGTCAAAGGCTGAGAAAAGTGCTCCAAAACTCAGGACATCTCAGCCAGTTCTTCTATTTCTGCAAGGGGTACGTTCAGAATTAGGGCCTTGACTAAATCTTAGATTATTCACAGTATGTTACATACATTCACATTCCTAGCAAGGTGGTTTGAATTTTGAACCTCATCCTCTTTGGCCTGTTCTGTGTTTGTGGGTTTAATCAGACCAAAAATGTGCAACTGAGGTGAATTGTAGACTCTTAGAAGACTCCACACATTTAAATAAGTAATTCATAGATAATGTGCATTCATCTACTGCATCTCTGTGATAGACAGGTTTCTCTGCAGTCCACCCAATGCATGTGGGGATAGACGTAACAGCAGCCTTTGCTGTTATGCTTAAACCTCCTAAGCATAACAGTGTGTCAAGTAATTGCATTTTGCATTACCCAGTATACCTTTTACACGTTACTGTAATCCAAAATTGGCACAAAATCATAGTGTGGCTATATCTTGCAGGAACCAGGGATCGCCTATGTGAAACTGCATTTGTTTTTATAATAGTGCTAGACCCACATACAAAAGACACAGATTATTTGATACCATATCTTTCCTCAGATATTGAGTGCTCCCAAAACATTGGCATGCTCCCTCTCTGGATTAGTGATGACTGCACTCATTAAAAGTTTCTCACAATTATAATAACACACGTGTGTTTTTGTCTGTTTTAGTCCACAGTCCTCCTGCTGGAAACCCAGAGCGCTCCACGGTGGCCCTCTCCCCCCTGCGTCCTCAGAGTTCCTCCCCCTCACGCTGCCCCGGCCAATCGGGTCGTCCTCTCTCCATGGTGTCTCCAGGACCCAGCTTAGGGCCCTCACCCCTCTCTTCCCCTGCCTCGAGGCCCCTCCTCCCCCTCTCCTCCCCTCTCTCCTGCCTCACGCCTCCCAACGTGTCAGCGGTGCTCCTCAATGGGGACCCAGCCAGTCCCTTGCAGCCACCATCATCGGGCCCCTCCCACACCCCCACCCAGGGCGTCCTTGCACCCAAAGCAGAGAAGGTGAGGCTCATCCTCAAGAACAACTCCAAAAGGACATTTTAGCTGAGAGTCAATTATCATTGGCTTGTTTTAAGATGTGCCTTTTTGCACCACAGTTTAAGAGGTTTAAGAGTCATACTGTGAAAAATACTCTGTGGAAATAGATAATGATACTCCACCATTAGTTGCCTTAATTAACCAGATTTACATACAGAAGATTTATTGTGTTTTGAGAAATGAGAGAAACTAGCACTTTTTCTCTAATAGAATAATTAGATGTCTTGCTTCTACATTGCAACTTCTATTATTTCCACCTCATCCATAATTAAGAGCTGAATGCAGTAACTTCACACAAATCACTCACCTAAGTACATCAAGACAGGACAGATTTCGTGAAAATGGGTTCCTCAGAAATGAAAATCACAACTCTTGATCATGAAATAAGTCTTCGAATACTGATTGGGTCAACATTTGTGCATGCAATTCATGTTTAATTTCAATGAAATAAGAGCACCGCCTTCTGACTAGGTCTGTAGCTAATGATGATTTTCATTGTTTAGTCTTATTATACGATAAGATAGATACTTTATTGTCCCCAAGAGAAAGTTTTGTTTGGGCAATAGTGCTTCACACCGCTGCAATCAACTTTAAACAATAGCCAACAAGACAGTACAGTGGTACACAGTAGTAAATTAGATACAACAAAAATGCCTTGTGAGATAAAATAGTGTATATAAATACACAGGCATTATAAAATACATACTTTTCTACAATTACAGTTTTCTAAAGCCCAACCTGATGTCTTCAAATAGCTTATTTTGTCTGATGAATACTCCAAAACCCAGAAAGTATTGATTGACTACCACATAAAACAGCAGCTCCTCACAACTTAGAAGCTAAAACTATGGAACATTTCGTATTGTTGCTTAGAAAATGATATAAGATAAGCGATTGATCGATTGTCATAATAATAATATAATAATATTTTTTGTCAATCGAACTAATTGATTAATCAAGTTAATTTTTTCAGCTCTAAATCTACAATTATTAAATGAAATATCCAGAGTCAGGCAACTGTTTTGTTAGAGCAGGGAACTCAATATGGCAAAAACAAATACTGAGTAAGTGTGAGTCCACATCTCCATTAAGAGAACACAATCTCTCTTGCTTCAGACCACTCAGCTATACTACAGTCCTTCCAGAAAAATGCTGAGTTTTTTTGTGATTGTTGCGGGCAAAAATCCTTGATTATGCGGCACGTTTTCTTAAAAAAATGCAATGGAATATGCAGGATATTTATGCAATTTTATGCAATGAAATTGCGGGAACTTGCAAAAACTGCGGTTTCATCATGGCTTCATCGCGGGGTTTGCAGCTTTTCGATGATGTTCATGTCGCGTAATTACGTCACTTCATAACGTTCCCATGGCAACAGGGGAAAATGGCTGCTCTTGTGTGAAGTAAACGCAACATTTTTCAACTTTCTGCTAAGATATATGTGACTTTTTTGCAACGAAATTGCGGGGATTATGAAATCATGCAAGCCCCGCATATTTTGCACGGAAATCTGCAATTTATGCGGCGAAAGTGCGGCGCATTTGAAAAAATGCGGCCCCCACATAAATATGCAGACTTTGGCTGATTATGCATTGAATTATGCAATCGCATAATCACGTCTTTCTGGAGGGACTGATACTAGTACACATATAATTAGTGCGAGAAGAAAAAATACATGGTATTCTTTAATTCCAGACATTTTGTCATCCTGTAACTAAAACTCACCACATGTTTTAATTACCTTTAACACCACATCAGGTGAAAAAGATTTTTTCTTCCAGATTTCACATGGCTTTGTGTATTGGGTTAGGGTTAGTGTGTCTCTATATACCTCAGTAAGTGTCATTCCCCCAGGCAGCTGGCACAAATGCTGAATGCCATCCTATGTGTTGTGATATCTGCGGTGTTAAAGCTGTGGATGTTAAATCGGGCTACGCTGACAGTGAAGGATGGCACCGAATGCCCGCTTCTGTCTCAGCTCCATTTGTTTAACTGTTGGCTTCACTGTCTAGGACAGCTAATCTATGGCTAGCTGACAAACAGCTCATTGACTATGGAACAGCAGGCAGCGGCCTTGTTTACATCGTCACACTCAAAGATAGCTTGAACCGGATTCAGAATTATTACTGATATGCTGAATATATCTAATAAAGTCGGAACAAGGTAGTTGTATTGCTCTATTTGTCATTCTGATATTAAAAGATGCCCCCCCCCCATCTTATAACAAGTACAAAATATGTGTATATGTGTATGTAATATGTTTTGTTATTCCTAAATGAAATGTCAGCCTAAAACAAATCATTCTAGTTTGTTTTGGAATGCTGTCTATAAATCTTAAGTGATGACCTGCCTCACCCAGCCTAAATGAGCTGCTATGCTACCAAAACAACCTCTCAATATGCATTTGCTTTATTTGTAGCATCCAGTTATGATATAAATACTGTTTTCGATGCCTTTACACCCTGACAAGATTAAAACTCTGTAAGGAAAATATACGTTTAATAATACGTTTCAGTTTTTAGGCAGGATAACTAGATCACATTTAAAGTTATACTGTTTTAGTCTCACGGCAAAATATTATATCATCATAGTATCCTTTGAAAAAAATGTTCATCCTAACCCCTCGTTCACAGCGCTTACTCTGTTTTGTGCTTGGCAGAGCCGAAACATCAGGTTTAAAAGTCAGAGTGGCGATGAGGCCGCACAGAGTCGGTCTTTGTTACAGAGGAACTGATAAAGCAGCTATGATAACTGTCACAGACACAGACACAGTTAGGATAATCTCTGTTCGACACACTGTCTAGAGCGCAGCCAGCATTACAGACACATATCACGTTGGACATTGAGATGTGTTAGTAGACCGTTTCCAAGAAGTCTGCGCATGCAGGGTAGCTGCCAACTGAAAGGCTGTAGGAACTGCCTGCAGGATTTCAGAAGGTCCAGAAAAAGTCTAAAAATGTCTTGAAAACCTATGTTTAACTGTATATTCAACAGTATCTAAGGCTTTGAGCTTAGATTAGAACAGTTACACCAAGCATTATATGGAGTTCCCATGATCCATGTTTTTATTTCACATATTTACCTCAAATGCATTTAGAGAGTGTTGAGCGTGGGTGAGTAAATGATAAGTAATTAGCTTTGGGGGGGTGGACAGAAACTGTGCAAAAGCCCTGAGCAATCTTAACACCCCTGCGTCTACTCTGAAATCTTTAGTTCATAACCTGCTTTTGACAATGAACTCAACATCAGCACCTTATTCTTCTTAGATGTGATGTGATTTAAATGTATCTAATCTATAATGTTAGTGTGTGCCATTTCTTACACACAAACTTTACACACCCGCATAATGTAAATACTGTTTATTTACATACCGGCATGTAAAAGGAACAGAGCGGAAGAACGAAAACACTACAGGCTCCGTTCAGTTCCAGCATCCTGCCAGTGTGCTGCAGAGCAAGGCACTCCTCCAAAACTAAATTAGACTTAAAGTGTGAGTGTATGCTCCCATCTGGTGGTTGATTTTGGAACAACAGCAGCAGTTTGACTCACTTGTGTACACAGACACACATAGACGAGCACACACACACACACACACACACTCACAGGCAGATTAAGCCTTTAAGTCTGCAGATGAAAGAGAGGGTGTAATAATTCACTTTTTTCTGCTGCTTTCAGTCCCACCTCCCTCCCTCCCTCCTTCCTTTCCTCTCTCTCTACATCCCTCTGTTCTGTCTTTGCACTTTTTCTCTTTCCTCTCCTTCTTTCTGTCCTCCCCTCTACCTCTTTCCCTCTCTGAGTCCATCCTCCTCCATTCCTTTCTCCCTCTGTATCTCACCATTTTCTCCCATTCTATTCATATTTATTTTTCTCTCCATCTTCTCCTCCCTCTCCCAGAGTAAAATTCAAACAAGCTTTATTTGCATGAAATCTATGTTGCCAAAGCAGTGGAACATTTTATATTTACACTGCAGACAGTAAGCATCATTAGATTTATGTAAAAGTAATGTATGTTTTGGGGAGCTCATTCCTAATCCTGTGAGAAAGAATCAATTGTTGGTATTTAGGGAAATGCATATCTCTAAAGGACCAGTATTTGGAGTGCAAGAACCAGGATTGCTGTTTGTTTTCTATAGTGGGTCTGCTGAGTCAAAGTGTTTATACAGCCTCTCTTGCTTTGTGAACACTTTGTTATGCTCCCATCTCTTTACTAAGACTGGTCATTAGGACTATCAATTGTTATCAAATTCTTTGATCAGATATTGTGACGGTTTTTGTCACTTATACCAAAAATGTTGGTGACTGTGTACTTTGTCAGTGTAAATGTATGAGTTTCGCTGTTAGAGGTTCAATGATTGAATTTAGTTCTGATATTCAGTCTGTTTAGTATATCACTCTTTGGGTTGTAATATTTCTACCAAATTGTCAAAGTCAAAGGTTCTCCTGTTTGGCACTATTTTTTATAGTTTAGATTCATGGATGTATTACAAGAACTTTTAGATTATGAAGCAGGACCTGATTTTGCAAACCTTTTAGAGACCTTAATCGAGAAGTTGATCTAAAGAAAACTCGAGTAATAGTTTGTCTTTATCAAGTACAAATACCAAATATTTGCTGCATGAGTATGAGTATGAGTATACGCTGCTCTTCTCTCTTTTATATTATTGATTATAATTTTGGACTGTTAGTCAGACAAAACAAGCTATTTTACAATGCTAACATGAGCTTTCGGAACTTATGGTGGCCATTTGCCACTATCTTTTGCAATTAACTGATTGAAAAAATAATAATAAATGGATTAATCAATTGTTAGTTGCAACCCAAAACCAAAGTAGGTGTACAGGCTGGGTCAGTTCTTTCAGAAAAGTTTTCTGTTTTCCTGAGGTCTGGCTTTTTCTCTGACAGATTATCACTTTGATCCTCTCCATGTCTTCTGACAACTTCTACTTTTTTACAGCAGTCAGCACAGGTTTGCTTTAAGCCTGGTTCAGTAGTTGACTGTATTACGGAGCCATCTGCAAAGGCTTGCAAATATGATGTGACAGATGGGCGACAAAATAAGTGATAGATATATATCAAAAATTTCAAATATATTAAAGAAGTGTTCTTTGTAATGTGATTATAGGTTTCGATTTCCCTCAAATAAGCTCTCAGTGTTGTTTCAGAAATTGTAATGGGCAGTATTCAAGTCATCAAATGTTTACTGCAGCATGTAGCATCCATCTGATATTTAGAGAAACCATTCAAGCTGGAGAGGATGAAAAGAGATGGCTTGAAGTGCTCTCATGTGAAGACAATCTCAAAACAGAGAGAAGTCATTAATGGTCAAGGTAACAAGGATTGCACTCACAATGTACTCAACTGTACGCAACTGTGATTCACACAAAGAAAAGTCTTGACACGTTCAGGTGGTGGAAGCTGAAAGCTCACATACACAGGAACAGAAACAAATAACAAACCCCAGAAAATGAACACAGATATCATAAGTTAGACTGAAAATGGTAATTATTAAGTTTTTAGTTCATCGTAATGGCAAGTACCAAAGATGCAAAGTCTGGAACACACAACTAAAGGTTTAGTTCAGTCAGACAGCTCACGTTTGAAATGTAAATATAACAGCAGAAATTGTGTTTGGCGGCCAGACTCCGACCTCATCACTCCCCGCAGTTTGGGTTTACATGAGATATTGGGGAGTGATGATAAAGTAGCGTCTGGCCGGAGCCTGCAGGTGGATGCTGGGGTGGTGGTGGGGCTGAAAGCAGGCAGCAAAACAGGTGCAGGGCAGCAGCAGCATTGACAAGGCAGAGGTGCTGAATTGTGCAGCTTAAATAGAGCGCAAAATTAAGGGGGTGTGTTTGGTAAATGATACAGGGAGTGGGGCATGTCACGTGTGTGTACAGCAGTGCAACTCAAGTTGACTGCCTGAACTAGCTCGCAGGCATCGCCCCATTTGTGTGTTCCAGACTTTGCAGCACAGGTTCACACTAACATGTTTGTTCCAGTGCCATTTGCATCCTCTGCTATTGCTGCCGCCGTTTCTGTAATGACACTTTGGAGTGTGGGGTGTGATGAATGTGGAGTCAATTGAATGTACTGTTCAGTTTCAATCACATGCACATTTCTGAGCAGCCATTCATGCAGCATACGGACATAGCTGTTGGTCACAGCTGTAGTATTTTGGTCGCTGTCCCACTGACTCTCCCTGACGTGTTTGTCTGCACATTCACACTTATCAATGCATTTTTGAAAACATTGACAAGGTGCGCACTGTAGTAAAACAGTAAAAATTCTGCTTATAGCGTAGTTGCAGATGTTTTTCATACTGCTACTGAGAAACGATCATTTTTGTCACTATTGCTCTGGTTTGGATTAAGTTACACATGATTTCAGCTATACATTTCGACCATCAACACCTCTGTTTTCAAGTCAATTTTATTTATATAGCCCAATATCACAAATTTGCCTCAATTTGTGTGAGTTTTCCTTTTTTTTAAACCTTTTTTCCTTTTTTGCAACTCCTTACCGTTGCCATGCCAACTGTCCATCACAGCCTTGAATAGACAGCGTTTTTTTTAATGTAAAAAAGAAAAATGATGCTTGATCCAGCAGCCCATGTATAAAAGAAACAGATGGCTGAAAGGCAGAGATAGAGCTGATATGATTCATATATGCTCAGGCATGCTCAGTATTGATCCATGCTGCCATCACTAAGACGGTAAAATCAGGACAAGCAGCAGAAGAAACTAAGCTGTTTTATTGTTCTGGTATCACACAGAGTCTGACTGGATGGACAGTGCTGTACAGCCTTTCCATAATCAAGCATTAATGGAAAAACATGACTCTGCCTTTATAGGCGGCATTAAGAAAAACTCTATAATCAATATAGTTTATTCTTAAGACCACTGCAGTAGATTGTTAGGATTGTTAGCGTTGCACAGCTACCTGTCTGTTCAAAATTTGCTTTGTGACTGAGCAGGCATTCATACTGTGAACATTATCTTAATTACCATACTTTTCTGAGTTGTTAGAGTAATAACTACTCCCATCACCAGTTTCCTTCTCTCTAAACCGTGAGTGAAGGTCAAAAGGTAGAAGAGTAGAATCAAGCTGCCTTTGTTGATTTTTAAGTGATGGCTGACCTAGATCAAGTCATTCTGCTCGTAGAGAATAGCCCCACATGACATTTCCCATGCGAGGTACATATTTTTAAATATAAAAGACCCAAAGAAACCACAAATCTGGCACCCACACAAACAGAAATGTAAAAAGGACTATTTGTGTTTATCCCATGTCCTTTCAACATAAACAGCACCAAAGCGGCGGATATAAAATACATTTTAATGTCTCGGTCAATCAGAATTCCTGAGACTTTGTCCATGTGAATATTGAAAGGAGAACAGCTCACCTTGCTTTACTGTCTGCCCTCTGATGCTTTTATTACCAGTTGTATTCCTTGTGTCAGATGGAGTCAACAGGAAAATATTTTTTGATTTGTTTCATTAAAGTATTTAATGTATATTATTAATATATTAATGTGTAGTGTGTACATTTGTGGTCTGTGGTCTCTTTATGTAGAGATGAGAAAAGGTATTGTTTACACAGACACCGTTTTCATTACCATCTTGTCACTTTATTCCTGTATACCTTACCGGCCTCTGTGTTTGTTTGTTCCTCCCTTTCTCTCCTCTTCTTTGTATCTTCCTCCTCCCCTTCATTCACTCCGTCCATCCCTCAGAAGGAGAGGAAAGCAGGAGGTTTATTAAAGCTCTTGTCGGGTGCGGCAGCCAAAAAGAAACCTCGCTCACCTCCTTCCTCCCCGCCCACCCACGACCCCTCACTATCTGGCCAAGGCGCCGTGGCCACCGACCCTGCCCACCATCCTCACCACCATCACGCCCGCTCAGGTTCCTGTCCGATGGCATCGCAGGGGCGAGCCGGCTCCTGTCCAATCGAGAGTGAGATGGCGGGGGCCATTGGACTGGAGCCTCTGCACAGGAAGTCCGGTTCCCTGGACACCAACTTCCCCATGTCACCCCCCGCAACGCGCGCTAGCAACGCTCTGATGGTCCTCCGGCCTGAACCCAAACCCCTTTCCAGAGAGAGGTGTGCACACACACATACATCGTTATAATAATCCTGCTCCTAATATTGTTAATAACCTTAATCAAGGTGACAGTTTTCAGCTGGAAGCCTATAAGCCAGATATTAGCGAAGTAGGTCGAAGGAACATATTGATCAGATTCCCAGAGAATCCCAGGGTTGATATTTTCGTTTTCCAAAAATTCACACTGCTGTCTAAATTAGGGAACATATTGATACTCTCCACTCATACCTGCACTGATTAAATTCTTTCAGGTGGGCCATTCCAGCATGTGATGTTGCCCACAGGGTTATGTGCGTTAAACTGTCTCTGTGTGTGGCAGGTATCGTGTGGTGGTGCCCTACCCGCCCCAGAGTGAGGCGGAGATCGAGCTGCGGGAAGGCGACGTAGTATTTGTGCACAAGAAGAGGGAGGACGGCTGGTACAAAGGCACCCTGCAGAGGACGGGACAGACCGGCCTATTTCCCAGCAGCTTCGTCGAGAGCTTCTGAAATGGAAAAAGTGGACAAAAGAACAAAACACTGTACCTGTTTCTGAGTTACAAAACACACACACACAAACACACACACATACACACACACACACACACACACACACACACACACACACAAGCTTTACAGCTACATATATATGAAGAATGGACTGAAATTGGTTTCTAAGAAATATACTTTTGGATTAAAGACGGACACTGCAAAAAGACACTTGCTTTGACGATAGAATGCTTTCTCTAGAAGTAGAATCTATCAAGAAACACTGATATAATCAAATTAAAACCTAATAAATACTGGCACAAAATATCAATAATAGTAAATGTCTTCAGAAATCCATATCAGTCCAACTAATTCACACACACACACACACACACACACACACACACATACAGGAAAGCTAGCCCCCGCTTTGACCAGCCACACAGGAATCAGGGCAACTGTTCCCGTTGCTCGCCCGGTGACCGTGTTGGATCAGACTCTCGGTTGTCTGGACCCGTGATGTTGACTACTGAAGGCACACAGACTCAAAGAGCACAGAAAGACAAACCCTGCCTCCCAGTTCTCCTCCTTGGCACCATCCACCAGCAAACCCTAGCACAAAAAGCATTAACTTTGCTTTCCTCTGAGACCTCAGAACTTAAATTTGGGTGCTTTCTTTGTTTGAAAAGTGCAGATTTATCGCCAGGTGATGGGGGAAGTGTGTGTCCAGTCCAGGATCATTGTAAACACATCTCCGTGTCTAGTTTGTGACAACAAGCACATATGTTTCTTACCAACCCAATATATGTTTATAACAGTGCATGTAGCATTATTATGTTTTTCTATATATGTTGAAATAGATGTTTGTGTTGTCCCAAACTAGTCATGCTGTGATGATCTGTCGCAAAACAAAAGGTGCAAAAAGTAAAACACAACTAAGATTAATCATTCTTCTATTTATACATCTTACATACATTTATACAGCCATTTGTTTTATTTAAAATTTCAACTCATTTGTTTTTGGATCTTTTGAGTGGGATTATAGAGACAAAGAATGCACTTGGTAATGTTCTACACAATTTGCCAATATATCTACATATACAGTATTTTACACTCAGTTATTATTTATTTGACAAACGGGATTTCCGTTGCTACTTGTCACATCCTTTTAACCATGAAAGAATATAGTCGGTAATGCAGAGATCAGAAAGAAATATATATTCTTGCTAACAATAATCCCTCTTCCTCAGCCTTTTCTGAGATACTGTTGAGAGTTTTTGTCTGACTGCAGCAATATTGTGAAACCAAATGTGTGTGGATTCGATGCTCACGGGAGAATGTACGGGGGAGGGGAAAAGCCCTGAAGTCAGAAGGCAGGGACGCAAGATTCTCATCACACAACTGCCAACCTTTGACAACAACTTTCCCTCTGATCTTATCAACACCTAACAAGTATTTTTGTACGGCTTCAGTGAGTGTACAGTCAGTCTGCTTTGTGAATTTCTACGTCCTGAGTGTGTGAAATCCAGGCTTGTATAGTTTACATCCAGCCACAACCATCTACCTTGTTTCCCTGTTTCTGGAGATAGAAGCACAGTGAAACTCAGAGCTTGACTCGCTAACTCTGTGTGTGTGTGTGTGTGTGTGTGTGTGTGTGTGTGTGTGTGTGTGTGTGTGTGTGTGTGTGTGTGTGTGTGTGTGTGTGTGTGTGTGTGTCAGAGAGTAATACTGGCCATGTATCAGTGAAAGAACAGAGTTAACTAAATGGTTTTCCTGCTGTTCTTTTTTTTTTTTTTAAACTAGGCCAGAGTGAAGCACAAACAACTGGCCATGTCCACACCGGTGAAGCTCACTCATTGGCTGAGCACACAGACATCTAATTGGCTTTAATTGGGTCACAACCAGGCGAGAGTCTGTCATTGGCTAAGCACATTTGAATCGTCTGGGTGAACTGCATTTTGTCATATGGAAAACACTATAAATACAAAATTCTACTTTTGAAATGTTTTATTCCCATATGATGTGCGTGCAGAATAAAAACCTAGACATGAGACTTTGCTACAAGCTCTCCACAGACTTACAGAAAACAAGCACAAAATGTTTTGTGTCCAAATTGCAGATGCAGAATCTGACTCAAAAATGCAGTTCAATGCCACAGGTTTAATGGTCTGAAAATGTTACATTATTTTGTCCATGTAATTCTTTTCTGTGTAATACTTCTTAGTGAAACTGAAAAAGAGGGGTAGCAGTTCTTTGTTGCAAAAAAAAAAAATGTTGAATTGAATGTTTTCATGTTTTTCTGGCCTGTCATTGAGGAGACAAAAGCACAAGCAGTTTGTACCTGTAAAGGTTGTTTTTGTTTTTTTCTCCCCACTATTTGATTTTTTGGGGATTGGGGGCGGGGGGAGAGAGAACTCGACCCCGATCCCTTAAACTGTGAAGGAAAGTGAGCAAAACCATGAAAGAGAAATAGACTTTACAAAGTGATTACAGCATGGTCTGCGATCCTCTCCTGGCTGCTGGCAGTGCAGCATGGGTAATCCTGTGCATCTGGAGCAACAGATGAAACCAAAAACACTCTGCGATTTAAGATTTTTCGGTAACACTTTACTTGAAGGTATCTACATAAGAGTGACATGACACTGTCATGACACATGAACCATAACTCTAACCATAACTCTAACTAACCATAACTCTAACTAACCATAACTCTAACTCTAACTAACCATAACTCTAACTCTAACTAACCATAACTCTAACTCTAACTAACCATAACTCTAACTCTAACTAACCATAACTCTAACTCTAACTAACCATAACTCTAACCATAACTCTAACTAACCATAACTCTAACTAACCATAACTCTAACCATAACCATAACTCTAACTCTAACTAACCATAACTCTAACCATAACTCTAACTAACCATAACTCTAACCATAACTCTAACTAACCATAACTCTAACCATAACTCTAACTAACCATAACTCTAACTAACCATAACTCTAACTCTATCCATAACCATAACTCTAACTCTAACTAACCATAACTCTAACTCTAACTCATAACCATAACTCTAACTCTAACTAACCATAACTCTAACTAACCATAACTCTAACCATAACTCTAACTAACCATAACTCTAACCATAACTCTAACCATAACTCTAACTAACCATAACTCTAACCATAACTTGTCATGACAAAAAACCGAATGACACTTACTAAAAGAAGTATGTCATAAACGTGTATGACTTGTTTCTAATGTTTATGACACGTTCATGACAGTGTCATGTCACTCTTATGTAGATACCTTCAAGTAAAATGTAACCTATTTTTCTTAGTCACATACTCAAACACACACACACACACACACAGTAAAAGACTAGGGCTAGTCTGACAAATCTCGCTTTTTCACTTAGAATCACGGCTATGTAGCGGTCGCTTTGATTCTTTCCATTTTTACTCTTTAATTTACCATTTTTGTCTGTTTATTCAATCCTGTTCCACGCAAGTGTACGCAGCTAGGCTTTTTGTAGGGCTTTTTTAATAGAGTGTTTTGGGAAGTAAAAATGTTTTTTTGCCATGAATTAGTTATTGGAAGCTTCAATCCAAAAGTATCTGCATTGGCCTTCAAAACCTGTCAGTCAAATCCTAGTGCCTACAAATGCAAACACACACACACACACACACACACACACACACACACAGTAGTTACATCAGGCAGACCAATCCATATTTTGGTCTCTTCCTTACTTTCTTACGAGTACAATGAGCCTGCTAGTTGTTTTTCTCGCAGCTCTGCTTCGTTTGACTCGATGACAAAAACCAGCAGATTCCACAACAGCTGTGCACAAACCCCGAGCGAGGTTCCCCTCATCTGTTTGTACGAGGACTCTAATTTCTACTGAGTCAAACTTAAGCACACGTCCTCATATGTGTCTGGGGATCGAAGGATCTCGACGGTCTTATTTTGTTTTCCCGAGATCGATTTTGTGAGGAGGAGAAGAGTTTACAACAGTCAAAACATCAGGAATAAAAACCCCAGTGGTCACTTTACAGAGAACACCGTAAACTGCTGGTTTCACAAATGTTTTCATGTGGTTTGTGTTTATTTACGTGCTGTAAGCTTGTCTTTGACCTGGTTGTAAATACCACTTGAGAACTCATGGTGACGACTGGGAAAATTGTGAACAAGCCATCAACAGCAGTGGTCATTTAATTTCCATTGGACATGAAACACAAAACAAAACATTGCACATACCATTTTTTATTGGACTTGATAACAAATGACTGTCCACTCCCCTTTTTTTCCTTCCAGGAAGCCTGAGAACTCACTCTGCCATCTTGAATTAGATGTCGGCCATATTTGTTCCTATGGAGACTTGTGTGTTTAAGTGTGTGTGTGTGTGTGTGTGTGTGTGTGTGTGTGTGAGGGAACGGGACCTCTGTATGTAGCTCTTTACATAAAAAAGGAACTTTATGAAAAGGTTTGGTGCAGCGTGGACGCTCACGCCTCATCAGGACTGATTGGGGTTGAAAAACAGCGCTACAGCGAGGGGGAAAAAAAAGAAAGTATATATATTATTCTATATTGTGCAGAATATTTATAGGCCTTTTGTGCCATTGAAGTCATGCTCTGCGCTGGCCATGCAGCGCTCTCTACCATGTGATCATTATACATCGTCTTGTACCGATGACCCGTGGTTGATTTGATTGTTTTTCATGTCAAGTGCATTTTTCGCAATAAATGCCTTTGTTTTAAAACTGATTTCCAGTGTCTTCTTTTGCATCTGCCTGCAGCTTTATAATACAGATACCACAGGCAGATAGGAAGCAATGCACGCTTGTGTACTCTGATGCATAACAAACACATTACCTTTACAATCCATTAGGATTTTACAGTTGCCCTTTGGAGGATTCATCCTGAGAATCATATTATATCCTGCTCTTATTATAATGAGCTGCTCTCACAATGTGCTCATTATGCACTTCTAAAGCCTCATGAGCAACACTCCAGGTACAGCTGTCTGACAGAGTGTATTACTCTCATTATCATTACAGACATGCTAGTAAAGGATTTTTCAAAAATAAAGCTGATATTCTTTCTGTCTTTGCGTAATTCCCTGCATCTTCTCCCTTCTTTCTCTCCCTCTGTCTCTCTGCTTGTGTTCTCAAGCCAACACTGGCATGGACGAGGTGTGTAATTGGTAATTTCAGTGCGTCGCCGGCACTCCCCTTAAATGACAACCTCATCTCTCCAGCAGCCGAGCCCGTCTACAATGATCACCTCCATTTGCATTTAGAGTGACTAGCAAAAGGTGACAAGGGTACGTGTATGTGAGCGTCAGCATGTGCGAGCACAGGGCTATGACAGCTATCTTGGGTGTTAAGTGCACATAGAGAAACTTGACGCTAACACACCAACTCAAACTGCTATATTTAAGGCAAGCCACAAATTTAGATTTTTACAGACTTCTGCAGAACAGAGATAGTTTTCACCTCTGGCAGGTTTTCCCACCCAGAGTAACTAAAGGTGACTGCACACATGCACACACTTCACATTTTTGCCTTGGTCAAATCTCTTCGGGGCGTCCTCTTCCCAACCCTAACAGGTAGGTGCTGCAGGGCCCTGCAGGGAATTGATCAGCATTCCTCTGCTTTACGCCAGACCTGTCTGTCTACCTGTCTGTGTGCCAGCTGTGAGTCACATGAAGGGCAAAAGAGCCAGAGAGTTAGACACTGCAGGGAACAAGACCTCTATCAGGCGGTACGGGGCGCTCCCTTTGTGCGTGTTCACAAATAGCCAAGTGGTGGGCAGGGAAGATGTTTGAGGGAAGCGTGTGATCATCCTCTATCCTCTTACCTTCTGAAAAACAGGGGGGGAGATGTAGACATCTCTACAATAGACATTTCTTTTATGATGAATCACAGGGGTGGAGAGAATAAGACAGGAGGTCTGTGGGTCTTATGTCAGTCTGAAAATGCCTCAGTTACTTGTTCTCCTTTGGTTTTCTGCATTATTGGAAACAAAAAGGTCCAGTTTGGAGAGCAGGTGACAAACACTAACATTGTGTTCCATTTGCAAAACAGCAATTCTCCGAAATGTGTTGTGGTCTCAAAACTGAAACTACTATAAAATCCCTCTGGTGAGACACCTTAGTCCTTGACCTGAGTACGAGCTGGTCATGTGATTGTACATTTTTCAACAGCTTGAAGGAAAAATTATTTCATTTTCATTGACAGAGAGAGATCACAGATATGTTTGAATACAACGTGAAGCAATGCACTGCAGTCTGATGTAACCTCTACCTTTTTTTTTTTATTAAATAAAGTGGAACGTGAGCTTTTTTCCTTTTAATAAAAGACAATGTAGCTGTCATAAGATGCCATGTTGTGAAATGAGAAACAGACAAGCATAGTGTATCATGACAAAAATACAAAGATTTATTTAGAAAGAAGAAAAAGCTCCCAAATAACACTGTTTATTCCTTAAATACAAGTGTAGTACAAATGTGTCTTACAAGCTTTACTCCATTAGACATCGGTGTGTTTCCCTGGATGTATAACTTAAGTGGATTTCTAATTAAGCTTCACACAGATAAGGCACTAACACATATTAAGCACTAGTGTAAACTATAAAGTGGCAGCGTTTGTGAGTAAATGTTGGTTTTATAAATCACACTTTATTGTTGTGGTTTATTCTATTCTGTAAAATGCTTCGAGGTGTGAAACACTGTCTCATCGTGACTCCAGACAGAAGTGAATAAAGTCACAAATGCATCTTCCCTCTCTTCTCGTACTTCCTCAAACACTGACTCGACATGATGCATTTTTTCCACGAGTCAGCGCTTTTCAGGCAGACTGCATTGCAAACTTTAACAGCTTGTGTCAGTAAGAAAACTAAGGGAGCAAGTAAAATATGTATATATATATATATATATATATATATATATATACACACACACACACTGTAACATAGTTCCAAAACCAAGCCTCGGCCTCCTCAGAAACTGTAAAACAGAAGTCCCTTTGGAACAGCAATAGGAGTCATAGGTCTCCTGCAGATTTTTGTAATGCTGGTGTGCTCAGTTATAGCATCAAGGATGTGTGAGAAGAAAAAAATCTGACATAATAAGGATAATGAATTATAATGCCCCGTGATCGTGATTTTGACAACTCTTGATGACGAATGCACTACATCAGCTTTCAGAAATGATCACTTAAGCCCTTTTCAGACATGGATTCTGTTGCATCGCTGGATTTAAATACATATCTGTTAAACATCAAAAGGTCTCTGTGGAGTAATTATTCTGTTAGGGCTCTATTTAAACATGACAGGACTATTACACAGAGAGCTGCAATGCTCACAACATATTCAATCTCACTGCTGGAGAACAGCTGCGAGTTGAAAAAATAATAATAAAATGATTGTTTATCTCGGAGGCTGTATTAGACACGCTCGCATCTAATGTGGCATTCATTTGGACACGGAGACCAAAATGTAAAGCTCCTCATGAGGTGCATGTCTGAAAAGGGCTTTGTAATAAATTACAAGCATGTTACAGATGTTTTTCTCATTAGCGAAGCCATGAGACTGCATTACAAAACATTAAAGATGGCAGGCAGATTAAATGTAAGTGAGGAGGTCCCTTTTAATATAGTGTTACTTGGTATGTATCCAATTCTTTTATTTACTGTAAAGGGGGAGGTATATGAAAAATTAAAAGGTATTATATAAAAATGAAAGGATAAATATAAAATATTACAGAGCGGTATAAAACCTACTAAGAAGATTCAAAATATACCATTGAGGAAAGTTTACACAGGATTCATGGATACAGTCATTAAACTTTGGCACAAACTCACACTCGCACACACTGCTGGTCTGTGTGCGGTTTTCCTGGTTAGTGTTTGAGACTGGCCATAAAGGGCTGGAAAGGACGTGGCCAGAACGTCACTGGTTGTACTGGTCATACTGGTCATACTGGAGTGTACTTCAGATCCCCAACGTCTTCACATGAAGCCAGAACTGGAAGAGAGAACACGACGGAGTTGAGAGTCCCATTTTACAGCTAATTCAATACAATAACATATCTCACACCATATTACTGAATTGACTATACTGGCTTTATTACATAGTTTGTCTGTAAGCAACTTATATGTCCACTAAGTAGTGGTGGCCTGTTTTCCACTTTATGCATTCATTTTCTAAATTTAAGTTGTTCTTCCGTCTTTGTGTTAATGACGCTCATATTCAATATTTTATTACGATTGAAACACTGCAAAAAGACTGATTTAATGAACAAATATGAGTAGTTAAAGGACAAATTTGACGCAAAATAACCTAGGGGTTAATAACACGTGTACCGAGTCGACCGTTCTTGGGGATATGTTTTCATGCTAATCGAATGTGACCAGTTTTAGCGCAAACCGCTAATTAGCTTATAAAGCTAGTCGTCGGGGCAGAGGGTAAAGTAAAAAGAAATTGCTATTTCTATACCACTAACAAAGCTCAAAATAGCACCACACTTCAACGGTAGCATAATGAGGATCCCTACATGTGAACTTTGTAAGTGTACAGACAAAAAGATAGATTAGCAAGACAGTACCGTTCACGTATAAAGGCGGGTGCCATCTTGGGAAAACAGTCATGACCAGTCGAACGACCAGCGCCGTGCTTGAGCTATGTTACTGGTTACACGGTTACTGGTCACACGGTTCGACTGGTTCGACTGTAGGGACCCTCATTATGCTACCGTTGAAGTGTGGTGCTATTTTGAGCCTTGTTAGTGGTATAGAAACAGCGATTACTTTTTTACTTTACCCTCTGCCCCAACGACTAGCTTTATAAGCTAATTAGCAGTTTGCGATAAAACTGGTCATATTTGATTAGCATGAAAACATATCCCAGAGAACGGTTGACTCGGTACACGTGTTATTAACCCCTAGGTTAAAATCCTCCACAATATGCATCAGAGTCAGTCAGTGCACTCATGTAGACAAATCTGAAATGCACTCAGGAGTCATCAGATTTGTTGCCCCAAATTAATATTACCAGCAGGTGGCAACGTGTCCTGTATTATATAAAACTGAGTACTGAACCCATTGTCAGCAACGAGTCACCAATGACTCAAAGCGCCCTATCTTGAACCCAGCGCAATTGACTTTGTACACCGACGCATGTATCATTCCTATTTTGCACCCGACGCACAGCGGACTTTTCCCTCTACAGACTCACGTCGGTAAATTAGGGAATGAACTTGCGCTCCCCGGGGTGGTTCAGCAAAAAGAGGAGGCGTGTTCCGGCGCAAACGTTCCCTAGTGCTATTTTGCAGTTTCAGAAAACAGTTCCGCCACAGACCAGGAAAAACCTAGTCTAAAGTCAGTGGCGCGTTATTCAGATGCTGTTTTAAGGGCGCATGCTTGGCCGTAATGTAGAGTGTGCACACCGCGCGTACACTTTGCTTCTCTCATCTCCCGGACCCAGCAGTTCCCATTTTTGCAAACCATACATAAATACAAGATATGACCTTGTTTTACACAACATTTCCATGAATCATGGATGTGTTGATGACATAAATGAGGAAATATTAGAGGACTTAAGGAGATGTGATGATGAGCTGCATGCCGATGCCACTTAACCCAAATGCCCCAGCAGCAGCACGGGAGAGGAGAGACAGAAGAGCTGCATCGTCTATAGTGAGGTAATCTCAGTCTAATGTTAGACTACATTGCAAAAATATCACCATGTATTCATAAACTCTGATTCAGTGAGAGTGAGCCCAAAACATCAGAAAGTATGTTTTTGTGACATTTCTTTATTTACGTTTTGACAAAAAGAAAAATCAATAGCAAACGTCGGTCTCCTCGGCTGTGAACCGCTCCTGGCGTGCGCCCATGGATGTATTAAGAGCGTTTATAATCTGCCATTATAAAAGCGTCTGCTTTTAAAGGGAATGTGAGATAACGCTCTGATTGGTTTATTGCACGTTACACCCAAACCACACCTATGAGTAATGTAGCTACTTCAGACCAACCCATTTTAGATTTGCGTCGGGCGAGAGTCATTTATCCCGCCGGTGTAATAGCAACAGCGCCCAAGATCCGCCCACAAAGCTACTTGCGTTTGGCGTTTGATACTTGCGTTTCAGATCGTTAAAATAGGGCCCTCAGAGTGTAATTTGACCCTCACTGCCTGCCTTTTTGTCTGCAGGGCTGTACTGGGTTTTGCAAGGTTTGCCGAAGAAAAGAACTAAGCTTTGCGAAAATGATAAGAGTATACTCAAGAAAAGCTTCTGTAACTATGGGGAATGAAACCTCAAAGCCGTGCGACGCATCTGGACCCATAGTGGGTGAGATGGTTGGAAAGTATGGACCGGACTGCTTGAGATATCTGTCATATTGGTCAAAAAGCTTTGGCTTTCCAAAAAATGGATCACTGAGTCCTGGAAAGTTATTTTATCTGCTTTTATATATTTAACTGTTTTAACTGCTCTTCAATGTTTAATTTCTTATACTGCACTGTAACTTCCTTCCTCGGATTTTATCTGTTTTTTTTTATCTGTTTTCATGTAAAGCACTTTGAATTGCCCTGTTGCTGAAATGTGCTATACAAATAAAGCTGCCTTGCCTTACAGATGTGTAAAGCTATGGATCTTGAATATTTCCATGAAACATTAGCCTCTTACTTCTTGCGGTCCTTGTCCTTCTTGCCGTTGGCGGTGAGGCTCTGGGCCTGCAGGAGCTGGGCAGCAGCTCGTCTCTTGCCGAAGGAACTCTGGTCCTCGTCCAGGAGTCTCTTCTTCTCCTCCAGAGCTGCTTTCTCGTCTGCGTGGAGACGCTTCAGCTGCTCAAAACGACCTTGCAGCTGAAACGCACAGAGAGAGCAGAGTTGAGTTACAGGGACGCCTGCATTTTCGATAGGATCAAGAAGAACGAGCAAAAATAAGAGAGATCTGCCTTTCTATGTAGCAAATTAAAATGAATTAAGCGACAAATTCGTTTCCTCATAATGAGGCTTTTCTCTGTCACACTAAAACTAAATTAGATGGGAAATTGTTACAAGATTGACTTTCCCTGGACAAAACAAATGCTCTTGTTTTGATTTTATCCAGAAAAAGGAGAAACGTTAATTATATTTGGTTTAGTCATGATTCATAGGAGCGAAAAATAAAAAGGGAAAAGCTGTGGCTAAAATCACATTTATTTATTCACAAAAAGTAATAAATACACAAACAAATTACAATTTCCGAGGGTAAAAAACACAGTCAGTACCCAACAGTGTACTAGTGTGTAAAATGTTATAGATGTTACAGATGTTTACAAAAGAGTCTGGCTAACCTATTTTTTTTTGTTTGTTTTTTACCCGTCTGACTGTTATGGACTAATTTAAACAAAGTTGCCACCTTTCAACATCTCAGCAATCCCACACTGTAATAAAATTGCTGTTAAGGTTAATGAATATGCTGCTAATGAAGAGTTCCATGTGAATACGTTTGTGTTTGCATGTCTACATACATCTCTCTCAGCCTCCTTCAGCTCAGACTCCTTCTCCTTCACCCTCTGCACAAACATCTGCCTCATCTCGTCCTCTCTCTTCTGCAGCTCCACCAGGAACTCCTGACGCTTGGCCTCATAAGTCTGCTGCAAGCTACACGCGCACGCACGCACGCACACACACACACACACACACACACACACACACACACACACACACACACACAAGTTGTCGGTCATGTATCCGATATACATTTTACATTGTGTCCACACACACAGGTGTTAATGAGCTCACCTGACGGGTTTGCACTCTGGGTCGGTGTCTTTAAATCCCATTTCTTCCAGCTTGCAGCGCCGGTACAGCTCATAGTGGCGCGTGTGTGTCTGCTCTCTCAGGTCCTCCATGTTTACACAGATCAGCATCTCCCTCAGCTTCACAAAGTCACAGTGACTCTCGTTCTCCACTGACACACATCAATAGATACGAGACATATACAAGGATTAGCCATCCAGCTGATATTAAATACTGTACATTTCAAGTTATAAATATCCTCCAGATGTGTTTTTTTTTTTTAGCTAGAAAGCCTTTGAAAAAGCATTTAGACCATGATGAGACACACTGAAGCAAACTGGTATTTCTTTACTGTATGTTGACTGGCAGCAATGTGCTAATTTCAAAATTGCGTTACAGTTTATCGAGCTCTTTCAGCCACAGTACTCATTTCTACTTGGGACAAGTGTGAAAATGATTGTGAGGGGGAGAAACGTAGGTCTGAAAGATTAACAGACGTCCATTAAATCGATGCGATCCGGCAATTAACAGCAAGATATTTGGCAATACAAGCACATCTGTGTAGGAAAACACACAAACAAACAATGATCCATCTTACCTTGTACTACACCCCAGGGATACTGACGAGCCTTCACCATCTTATTGCCAACGGAGACTTCCTCTGTGCTGCCTACTACAGCAAAAGGCAAGTGACCCTACGAAAACAGTTTATTTTATTATACGTCTGAACTAACTGCAACCAAAGATATAACATGGCTGGATCCACAATACTACTAAAGCTTAAACCTGTTACAAACAAATTAAGTTTAAAAAAAGTACATAGTTTAAGTACATTCAATTACTTATTAAGTCACATCTGTTTACGCCAACTCCTTCACCCACACACACACCCACACACACCCCATGTTAAAGTTATATTTTTAAAACCTTGCTGATGCTACAAAGAAATGCAAGTTCAATTCTGAAAATAAAACAGCTGCAAACCTATGGGAATATACTCTAGGTCTGTCAGACTGTAACCTCAAAACCTTGAAAACAGAGTTTTCAACTTAAAATACATAACTACTTAACAGTGACTATGTAAATTTGTCGTGACAAATTCTTTTCAACATAATCCAGCCCTAAGATAGCACTCTAGCTCAAGGTGTAATGTGTGTGTGTTTTCTTACATTCATAGTAGTGTTGACCTTGGCGACGGTCTCATCATCCAGGGGGAACTGATAGATTTGGACGCCATTGCTGACCAGCTCACTCATGATTTTAATCTTGAATTTATGTAGCTCGCTCTTACTGATGGTGTCAGCTTTGGCGATCACAGGGATGATGTTCACCTAGAGTAAGATGGGAAACATGTACAAAATAACTGAGCAATCATTATTAAATATTTCAGAACTAGAACTTCAGACTGCAATCTGTGAGAAGAGCATACATCTACTTTAGACATGCACCGATAGACCGGCCGGTGACCGGAATTGGCCGGTTTTCACGTGCTCGGCCATGACCGGCGACCGGCAGGTCAGTCTGACATATGCTGATTTCATGCCGGTCAATGCTACAATTAACTGACAACAAAGTTATACGAGTTACAGTTCTCAAGGACACACGCACACACGGACTCGACAGCACAGTCTCTTTTTTCTTTCTCTCAACTTTTCCGCTGTGTGTCGCAAGTTTCTCGCACATGTAGGGAACCTCGTGAATTAACCTGCAACCTGTCAGCTGTTTGGAAATTCTTCAGTGTGTGTGCAGAACATAACAAGCTTGCAATATGCAACACCTGCAAGGAAAGAGTAGGGCGTGGAGGGACGACACCAAAAACCAAAATCACATTTCTTTAGTTGGATATTGGATGTGAAAAGAAGGAAATGGTTCTAACGTTGCACTTTAGATGTGTGTGAATTTTATATAGTTCTATTTTATAGTGATCCATTATCTGTTCAAAATGTTTTCTATGTTCTGTGCAAAATGTTCTATTAAAGAAAAGATACATAATAAATATTTGTGTGTGCTGTAAAGAGGTTAGAAAAAATGAAATCGGAATCGGCTAAACTCGGTATCGGCTGGCCTAACTCAAAGAAAATCGGAATCGGCCTAGAAAATTGTAATCGTGCATCTCTAATATTTATAAATTTCTTAAAAATACAAATGAGGCATGAGATAAAAAATGTGGCAGGAAGATAAATGTTCCCACAGAAGGCACCAAGATAATTACATTTCAAATTCTACAGGTAGCTACAAGTGACTCAATCGGCTTTAAAAATGCTTCTAGAGCAGCAAGGGACAAGACGACGAGACCACTGGGTTTCCTACTCAGGAGTTAAAGGACAGTTAGGTCTTGAATGTGTGACGTCCTCAACACCACCAAAACAAATTCCTTGTATGTGTTAAAAAACGTACTTGGCAATAAAACCCTTTCTGATTCTGATTATCAGTTAACAGCATCATTTCTGCAGTTTGTGATAGGTCATAGTCACTAATATCACCAATACCAATAATATAGATAATACCGAGGTCTAATGCACTTTGCCTGTAGCCACTATGGTGTGGTGGTAATTATATTAATCGTTCATTTTTCTGTAGTTTTCTACAAAAAAAAAAAGTTTGTTAATACCAACTTAGTAACAGTAACTTCCGTGAACTTTGAGTAGAGATGTTCCGATACTGATACCAGTATCGGTATCGGTTCCGATACTGCCTCAAACGCTGGTATCGGTATCGGGAAGTACTGGAGTTTATGCACCGATAAGATACCACGTAATAAAGCCCTGAAGAAAATCTACATTAAAGTAGTTTATTTATGTTCTTTTTCCGTTATAACTGAATGTCAAACTGCATAATAAAAGAAAGTTCTGTGGCATTCATGTTTCACAAAGAGTTTAACCTGAGCCAGACTGACAACAAAGATAGAAATAATATCACATCCATACAGGGATAGTAGTATACAGTTGTTAAAACAATAAAATATACGACACACTGGTATCGGATCAGTACTCGGTATCGGCCGATACGCAAGTTCAGGTATCAGAATCGGTATCGGGAAGCAAAAAATGGTATCGGGCCATCGCACTTTGAGCAGAGCTTCTCCCGATGCCATAGACATTTAATAATAGAGCTAAAACAACGAGCTAATTTCACTGACAAAGCAGGAAACTACATGTAGACACATTGAAAAGGCCCACATTAGTCTGTCTCTGGCAGAGTGCAATTTAACAAAAACGTGAACTATTCCAACAGTCTTTGTTTTTATTTCTTCATCTAAAATACTTGTCAAACTGATTGTAGATAAGTGTTAGATAAAGCAGGTTTAGTGATGTTATTTCTGTCCCAGCAGCCCACTCTGTCATCCCACATTCCACTCCTGCCTGTCTGTCTGTCCGTCGCGGTGTCATACAAAAGAGAGGTTTGGAATGAGTGGTTGTCACTAGACAAGCTTCTGGGAAAGACCACACACCCATACACACAAACAGAATACACACTGATCCCAGCAGGGAAAACAAAACAATGTTAGGAGATCTGTTCCAACAGCTGTCTGAGTGACTGACCGACTTTCTGTCTGTCTGTCTGTGCTGCAGATTCAACAAATGGCTCTGTGTGTATCTGTACAGTGACACAAAAGGACAACTCGAGTGTGTATGCGTGAGGTGATTACAGCATTCCACTGCTTTTTCTCTTCCATTCACACGCAAATCCAGGGTCACTGACACTCCGGAGCAGTGAAATCACACAAGCGCGCAAAAAAAACAACAACACAAAGTCACTACACACAGAGAGCATGGGAAAGTTTCTGACCACTTTGAGAGTGAAGGGAGGGGTTTAGTCAGTTGGATAGTGAACCTCTCCCAACAGTCAGAACATTAAAATACTGAGAGGAAAAGTCTCGAAACATCCACAGCACAGTCTCTAATACAGTACTGATGTTATGACTATAACACAGTATAACACTCAGTTTGCATTTGAATGTTCCTATTGACAAAAAGAAACCTAAAAAAAAGCTTGTTGTATAATGACATGTCTTCTTCACAATATACAAGCCAGGGTTCTATGGCAGCCAAAAGAATTGACAGGTCCATTTTAAAATATCGACGTCAACAGAAGTCAGTCCAAGATCAATGGAGCATCATCTCCCCGGAGTTAAATGTATTTCTGCGTTTAACCTCTCTTTTTTTCCACCTAGTGCGATGAGTTAATTCAGCTGCCATTTTGAGCTTTGTCGAATAAAAAGTTATCCTAAAAGGTTAACAGTCTGAACCACACTGAAGACAACCATCTTTGGGATGCCTTTATGGTCACCGTCAATCTACCGGTACTACAATTACTATGTGAAACAACCTGTACTATTTCAGTAAAATATATATATATATATTAAATAAAATTGCCTGATATTCCCCTAAAAATTCCAAACATTGCCTGTATAATATACCTGTCTGGGATATGCAGTACCTTCAATAATTCTGTTATGTCAGAAATGTCCACACACACACACACACACACACACACACACACACACACACACCCCCCCTACCTTGCTGTCTAGCTTTTTCATCGTGACCAGGTCCAGGGATTTAAGTGAATGACCAGAGGGAGAGATGAAGTAAAGGCAAGCGTGGACTCGTGAGTCATGGTAGTTGTGAAGAGAGCGTTTGATTTTTAGCTCCTCCTGTAGATAACTCTCAAACTGCCTGTCGATATAGTCCACCACTGGCTGATAGCTACAAGAAAGACATAGGGCCGATTAGACATTTGGGTTTTATGAGTGGTTAACACAGATTAGTTAACAATGGCAGTACATTTCAAATAGAAACTCATTTTTAATTGCATTCACTACCTCATCATCACTCAAACCCCTCTTGAACACTCTGAGCCTGTAACTCGTCTTTACTGCCAATAACACACTCGCACACACACTCCTCCTCCCACCTCTCTTGTTTGTTCATTTGGTCTCCGAAGCCTACGGTGTTGACCACGGTAAGGCGTAGTCGGACGTTGCTCTCCTGTAGGTCATAGGTTTGAGCATGCAGCTTCACTTGAGGCTCAAAGTGGGATGACTCCAAGTTCTCAAAGTTCGTATTGAATAGAGTGTCCATCAGGGTAGACTTTCCGATACCAGTCTCACCTAGAGCCAGAAAAAGATGGGACACAATTATAATAGTACAACAAAACAGAATCAACCACAAACAACTGTATGTTCTTGGAATCAAGTATTCTGTCATATGAACAAGAATATCGATATCGCAGAAATACCGTGAAATATCATGACATTACTTTAGGGCCATGTTGTCCACCCCTAATCAAAAGGCACCCTAGCTAAGGAGTATGAGGAAAGGAGGTAGAATATCAGACAGACCTAAGCAATGGCAGTGAATTGAGGTGGTCAAGTAAAACAATGTGTATGTGTGCATGAGAGTGAGTGAAGAATGTATTCAAGTAGTAGCATCCCGTGTGTGTCAGAGTTTCGGTAAGGGTGTGTAATGTTTACGTATGTGTTATTGTGTATGAAAACGTACCAATGCAGAGAATATTAAAACAGAAGCCCTGGCAGATGGACTTGTTGACAAGCTGATCTGGGAGGCTGTCAAAGCCCACATGGCCTGCCAAGGACAGGGGCCGGACTCCTTGACCCTGAGGAAGAAATTGCACAAACAGATCATTATCAAGATGCTACCGCCATTTTTTCCTCAAATAAGAAAAAGTGATGCCCCGGAAAAGTGTGATTATTACGGCAGGATAGATAAAATATCAACTATTAGGCATTGTTCACTCGCAAGCCAAGACCCTCCAGCTTCACATATTTAAATGTTGTTGTAAGGATGCACAATAATGAAGATTTGGGCATGATTTGTTAAGCAATCCATACCATATCATAGGCGATAGCACAACTAGTATTTGTAAAATAGACAATTCTTTATAAGTTTTGCGGAGCTGATGGAGAGCGATTGGAGAGGTCTGCGCCTTTTAGAATTCACCTGGTTATGACCAGGTACAATTTGATGACGTAGGGAAATTCCTCATGATTAACCTCCATCGTTTGATCATTTTAAACCATGTTGTCTATGTGAGAACACCAACACGTTCACATAAGTGTCGACAACGTGTTTATTTTAGGCTAGATGTCTTGATTTGAGTAACTACGTGAACGCCAAATTTCATTCAAAAATGTAGCGATTTAGTGGCGCTCATCGAGCTAACGTTACAAAGCTTACCAGTAACACTTTTGCAAATTTTGTGCTAGTAGCTGTAGCACATTAATGCTTGGATCTGAATACATGCGAAACACTACTGAGATGCTACAGAATGATATTAACGCCTCAAAAACAATACACAAGGTAATGGAATTGCCCTTTAACCGTGCAGCAAACACTCTATTTTGTAAACTTTTGACTGCGCAGTGTTAGCCAGGATAGCTCACCCCGCCGAGTTTTTTGGTGAAGATGAAACACGGAATTCCTGTTGAAAAGTTGAATATTAAAGTTGAAAAGTCACACTTTGGGTTCTGGATGTATGTCGACGTGAGGGGCAGATGTTGTTTTTGTTTTCTACATTGTGTGTAAGTTACTTTGAACTGCCATGTTTTCAATAACTTTAACAGAAAGTAGGTAACGTTATCGGGCTAGCGGTGGCTAACTTAATGATAGCCCCGGACACTCCCTGTTCAACTGCCAGGAACACTGTAACTTGTCAACCACATATAAAAAAAATACTAACCGGCTGCCGAGCAACATCCGTAGAAGCCATTATTTTAGCCAGAAGTTAATAAATTCAGAAATAATTAGACAAAACTAACTAAAAACCGACTTTTTTTTCTTTTTTTTTTAAGAACCCTGATCAGGACCGCCTCACTGCGTTTACTGTAGACAACTAGGCAGACTAGACTACTCAATACAAGATAAGAATGAGGTTAGATCTATAAATTGTACATTTGCTTTAAAACTAAATTCTACAAATGAAGGCAAACTGTCACGAAAGTTCAAACATTCAACTCTGTTGAGGAATAAAATACACGACAATTGTCAGAAAATGTAGCCAAACAATGATGATTTACTGCAGCAATACACCCACCCACCCCTTCTTTGTATAATGGTACAGCGCAACATTTTGGAGTCGCTCTCATGGCATGTTGCAGACTGTCAGAAAAATCGCAAAGCCAAATACAGCGTAACATCAACATCCAACAGCTGGATGTTTTAGATGGCAATGAATTTTGACGTCAGATAATTCAAAAAGAAACACGATAATTAAAAAAAAGAGTAAAGTACATTGGTAGGCCTGTTGAGTGACATTTGAAGAACACGGTGTCTTTTACTCAGGTTTTAGAGTAAAATTGGCTGATTGCTATCATAACTTCGCATTCTGTGTTAGCTAAACATTATGTAACCTACATTATCACTTTGTTTAGCCTACATTTTGGTTGCCATGGACTATGGCGAATTTGTCTCGTATGTGTTCACTGTATACTAAAGTGGTGTTGATGATGCTAAATGGACTATCAACAGTCATAACTAGCTAATCATCCAATACAGGTCCGAATTATACTACCACTTCTTTCTCACACCATCACTCACACACAGTCGACCCTTAAAATAAAACCACATTCTTAAATAATCTGACTGCTTTTACTCACAGACTGTATAAAATAGCGTGTACTACATGGTAGATTTTACTAGTAGTTGGTATAGTTTAACTTTACGAGGAGCACGGGAACGCAGCACGATTTTTTTTGCAGTGGTAAACGTTTGCATGGTGTTTCTGCTCCAGTTACGTGCGACCCACAGACTGGTGCGACCCCTATCTGCCAGAGCTCGACACTCCCCATGGAGGAGAGGAGGATAAGAAGATGCTGTCACCGACCTAAGTATTTCTGACAGTTGCGTGAACATGCAGTCATTTTGAAACGTCCCTGTGTAACTTATTCAGCTATCGTTGCGCTCTGTTTGGGTCGTTCAGGATGACAATGGCGTCCCAGTGCACGGAGCAAGCCGTGCAGGAGTTCCTGATGGAGAGAGGAGGGAGGGTCCAACAGATGGAGCTGATCGATCATTTCCTATCAGTTTCGGGACAAAATGACCAGTCAAAGGAAGGGGTGGATCGCGAGGCGCTAAAATACATCGTGGACAACGTGGGTTTTGTAAAGGTGGAAAACGGCGTGGAATTTGTTTGTTTAAACACAGAAGGCAGCGCGGAGTCGGTGATGCGTACGGACGCAGGCGGCCACGATCATGTGGAGTGCAACGGTAATATACAGGAGACACTGGACAACAACTATGTAAACGGCAACCCTGACAACGGAGAGCAAACAGGTGAGGGATATCATATACGCACTTTGTGTTGATGCTAGTGATTTATTTGTAATGTTCAACGCAAAATCCTGTTTCTCTATATAACCTATATGCAATATTTGGCTAAAACAATAACGTTCTACTTGTTTATTTATTTGCGTGGGCTGTATTGTCCCACAGCACTGGCTCTCCATTGTTTTTGAAGGCCAATACATAGGTATGTAGCTTAAACTGAAGTTGTCATAATCCAATGATCAGGATCTTTCATTTTGACCTCTATCTTGCCAAAAAATCACAACAAGTCTCCAATAATAATAATAATAATAATAAATAAGGGTAATGATAACACAAAGAGATAACAAGACTAGCCTTAGGCATACCTGTGGGGATTACAATGGAAAGGTTGTTTTAGAGTCTATTCAGGTTAAGATTGTACCACTCCATCATACAATGTCAGAGCTGGATGACAATAACAAAAAAAACATGTCCAATGGTTCCACAGGAGCATCCAGCTTTTTGGCTGCCAGCATGGACAATGACACACCATCTAATGACAATGAGCAACCTGCAGCCTCCTTCCAGAATAATAAGACCAGTAAAGCGACTCCTACCTCTGGTGGAGGAGGGGAGGTGAAGCTGAGGGAGAGGAGAAGGCGGGAGTCGGCCCCAGTCATTGGGATGGCAGATCTGGACCAGGCTCACTCTGCAGGGTCCCACAACCAGCAGGTGAGAGGGGCCCGCAGGGTGTCCAAAGGGTCCCAGCGGGCCTTGCTGACCAGCTGTCTATCTGAAGACAGCACCTTTGAAGGACTGGAACCTGTTGGAGATATCAACACACCCAAGGGAAGTCGTAGGAACTTCATAGAGCTGATGATGAGTAGTTCTCCTCAGGTAGGATGCTATGTTTCTCTGGCATGAAAAGGCTTCCATGTAGATCATTATTATAGGTCATCATTTTATATCTATGACAGCTTTACAAAGTTCTTTACAGGGCATAGCAGTTAAAACAAGTAACAATTTAAGCATGTAAGACATTTTTACAAAAATGGGCTTCAACCTGTAAAAACCATTGATTCAGATATAATAGAAAATTTCTGCTGCACTGCTTCTGATTGTTTCAAAGTTTGGACCATGTTATATGTTTGGCCACACGTAAAGCAGTACTGTAGCATCAGGTGTTTCACTTTTGGGTGTGCTCCAAAACCTGTATGGCACACAGTTGTCCATAGATGAAATTATAAGCAGGCTCCCCCGCCTTTGCTGCTGTGTAACTTGCATCATGGCTAAGAGCTCAGCCTTTGACAGCTGGCGGAAACCACCATTTGGGGTGTAACCAGAAATGCAATATTCATGAAGTCTGACTCAACAGCAGCAGTTTTTTGTCTTCTGTAACTAAGAGACACAGTGATCATCAATCTAGCTTGCCTTAACTCTTAGACAGGTTGACCTATGACCTCCTTCTAGTGATCATCATAAGGCATGAACCAACAAAATGGACTATTTCAAAACTGAATTTGTACTGTCAACGATGTCTTTATACATTTAACATCAGTTTGATACTTTACTGTGATGAACAGTGGTGCTCAGTCAGTACCCTGGTATCTGGCCTACTTTTGTTTAGCTGGTCTTCCACAAATAATAACAATGTTTGCATGTGGTTCTTTAAATGTGGAACATTTTAAGTGTTGTGAAATTGTTTTTTACATTGCCATTGAGGTCCTTTGAAGAACCATTTTAGCAGGGTATTGGCATCTTTATATCACCATAAAGCATTCTGCAGTGGTACAAAGCTAAACAAATACTGTATTTTAAAGGTAATACAAAAAAGTGTATGTAAAGTATGCACCTCTTTCATTCCTGTGTTCTTCCCCTTGCAGGTTCGGAGGTCTCTGATCAACCGTGGTTCACGCCTCTGGGACTCAGTGAGGAGCGATGGAGATTCGGCATCGCTCCTCTCGTCAACCACTGATGAGGACTGTGCCTCAGTGACCCTGGACCCACTGGAACACGAGTGGATGCTGTGCGCCTCAGATGGCCTGTGGGAAAGTCTGCAGCCCTTGCTTGCTGTGGAACCTAGCCTAGTAGCCAAGAGAGACTTTGTGACTGGCTTTACCTGCCTCCACTGGGCGGCTAAGCAAGGCAAAGCTGAGCTGCTCTCCCAGCTGCTGGCCTTCGCCAAGGAGAACACTATACCTGTGAATGTAAATGTGAGATCAAGTGCTGGATACACACCGCTACACCTGGCAGCTATGCATGGACACACACAGGTGGGTTGTGTAGATGGTGGTGGTAGTGGGGTGTCATGTGTTACTCGTGCTCAGTAAAGCAGCAGATGATTGTATGTGCACTGCCTGCCCCAGCTAGAGTCATTAAAGTTCCTCTTCAAAACAGAGTGAATGGTCTAGAAAAAATATTTACTTCATTTGTATCCACTGTTTTACACAAAATTAGTTGAAAAGATGTGTGTTCTCATTTATTCATTAGTTTAGCGTGGGATGACAAACCATTTTCAAGAAAGGTAAATTAATAGAATTTTGAAACAAGAAAACAAGAAAAAGACATTTGGCTTATATCATGACTGAAAAAAAAAACTAAATGTAACTGTAAATAAATCAGAGTTAGACTGAAAAGGCTAACTTCATCTGTTGTCCTTGGCCAGATAATAAAAAGGTAGTCTAAAAAAAATAGAGTAAAATAATACGACATATCTTTTAAAATTCATATACACAACATAATAAATACGCACAAAATAGTACAGTACTGTATCGACCAATGAATAACACTACAGTATCACACATTGTAGATGGCTACAATCCTTACAAAATAAGGAAAAACAAACAAGCAAGGATACAGTGTTTCCTCTATGTTGATTTTGTAGTGGCGGCTTACCATGGCAACATTTCTGCCACCACGGTATCCGAAATAGGGCTGTACAAAAAATGTAGTCGCGGTCGCCTTTTAAATGATCCTGCCGCTCACGTTGCAATTTTGTTCAGACAGACCTGCCCCCACTGCTAAAAAAAAATCCTAAAGGAAACACTGAGGATAGAAGTAACCGTGGAGTGATCAAGACAGACAAGATGGCAGCAGAGCTGACAACTAGTATCATAATGTTGACATGCTTGATAATTGATGAGACACACTTTCATATGATGTAATTTCCAGATGTCCAGTATTGCTATCAGAAATCTTACCAATAAGGCACCAGTACATATATGACAAGTAACACGATTTCAGTATCTGAATATTTCCTCTCCACTGTGTGTATTAAATGTGCTGTGATTGACAGGTGGTCCGTGTGCTGCTGTCAGACTGGGAGGCAGACCCTGAGGCTCGAGACTACAGCGGGAGGCGAGCCATCCAGTACCTGTCGCCACCGCTGGCTGCTGACCTGCAGGAGGAGGGAGTGGTCACCTCACCCGGTGCTGAGACAGACAACGAAAACATAAACAGCGGCAGTAGCGGAGGGCGCGGCTGGCGATTTCCCAGGGTCCTCCAGGGCAGTCTGAACCCACTGCGACTCCTGAACCCACCCGCTGAGGCAGCAGAGGACGGAGTCGTGACCGGGAGGACCAAGGGGGGCTTGCAGAGGAAGTCGTCTCTGAGCCGGCTGAACGCCCGGCTGCACCGAGGACGCCACCGAGCCCAGATCATCCACAGCGCCTCCTTTAGGGACGCGGGCGAGGTGGGACGAGGAGAGGCGCTCCCCATGAGCCCTCTCCGAACCCGACCACTGTCCAACCTGTTTGGATAAAGTAACACAACTCTGAGGTATAAACCAGTGTACCATCAATGTGTTGATTTACAAAATGCAGTTTACTCACCTTTTATAAGCTGACAGGTCAGACATTTTTATGACCAAAATTAACAGCACACATTCTAATATATAGTGTCACACTGATTTTGAGGTTTTATTTTTATAGGATTTGATAACCACAAATGTCCGTTTCTCTAAAAATCTAACTTATTTTTGTTCCAGTTGCAGTTATTAGGCTTATCACTGAGGGCAGGTTGCAGTTCATGTAGGATATTATTTGCTACAACAGTTCATTGAGTTAAAACTGAACGACTGCTCTGTGAATTGCTTTTGAACCTGTTTTTTGTTTTAGTGGGTTTTTCTATAATGTTCTTAGGCTCTGTTTTTAGAGCAGGTAGCAAACATTACACAAGTATTGATACTCTACGCTAGAACAATGTTCACACAAATGCAAAAGCAACAGGCCGGATTTTTGTCAGGTTTTCACTTTAGATTTGACTCACAGTGGTGAGGGATTTGAGAACAGCACTTAGATTTGATTCCACAGTTCTCCAAAATCTTGGTTTTGTTTTGCAGAGTAAAGTAATATATTCATAGAACTAATTTTATATATTTCAACCTCCTTTGACTGGGTGGTGCTGTTTTTAAAAAATACATTTCTGTAATGTGAATTATTATTTTTAAGTACCAGATTTTAGTATTCAAAGATTCTTGTATGTACAACCATGTACAGTTATGTCATGTTTGCACTTGTCACTTTGAAGATAGTTTGTGATTATGGGAGGAAACTGCTCCAACTAAAACCATGACAGCTGTTATTGGTCCCATGTCATACATATACAGTAAGTTCATATTGTATACACAATATAAGAAGGTGATCAAATTGTTACACATTTTAGATGTTTAAATGCACTGTCTATATAAGTGTACAAATGACAATTTGTAATTTGTCCCTATACCTTCCCTTTCAGTTGATCAGTAGTCAAAACAACAAAGGCTGCCATGGCTTTAGTTAGATCCAAATACTGCAAAGACACTTATCAGTTACACAGTAGGACTGTTCCACAGGGTGAAAGCACACGGAAGAACTGATGTTGTTTTTCTACCTACTATAATGTACCTCAAATCCTCTGAGCCTGGTCACTTGTTGTTACATTGCTTCTTTGTGGGGGAGTTTAAGCAGTATGGGCCTCTTTCTATTTAATAACTTGCCTGTATTGCTCTAATCTTGCATGTACACAATCATTTGTTCATTAATCATGTCTGCGTCATCTGTGGATAAAGAGTATAGACCTGAAATGCTGTATGTTTAGCTGAGGAGCTCATTGACTTTTTGACTGTTTTCCCAAATATGTGAACCTTGCTTATATCTGATTATTTAATAAACCACACATCCTAGATTTCATGAATGTTCCCTTAGTACTTTGTAGCATTTGTACTCAGATCATAGGGCTTCATATAATTGAATGGTTAACTCTTTTGATGTAGAAATGTATTGTACAAACTTACTTTGGTGTCACTTTTTCACATGCATGAACGGGAAATTCTGTGCACTGTTAATTTTGTCTGTAAGTCATTGTTTCTGTCTTGTTTGTGAAATACTGTGAAGTCATTATGTTGTGTGAATACACTGTTACTGAGCCACTGTCATTGTATCTCTTCCTTGAATATGAAATAAAGCAATAATGGTTTGCATAAAACTAAAGCCAGTGCTCTGTATGCTACGGTTGTTCCAAGCAAACAGAATATTTAGTAACATAGAATCAGTAACAGACAAATGATGGTCAGAGGTGTCACTATGTATACAATCATTAAATGCAACCAGAATGGACTGAATCTCCAAATCAAGTAGGCTATTTTGTTTGGCGGTCCTGCTGACACCAAGTGATTGTCCCTGTCTGGTGGTGCTGAATAATTGATGATCTGATGACCCCCTGTGTCACCACTTACAGTACTTTATATCCACAGCTTCCTGTCCACAAGCTGCCTATGTAACACTGTGCCCAATATATTCACAGCCAGTCCTCATTTTGCACCTGTTCTGTGTGTGTCTCTGTGTGTGTGTGTGTGTGTGTGTGTGTGTGTGTGTGTGTGTGTGTGTGTGTGTGTGTGTGTACTTCAATTGTTACAAGACCAAATGGCCTCGCAAGAATAATGAAATGTTTAGTGATCTAATCTGACCTTAAAGTCTGGTCTAGTTTGGGTCATATTTCTGAATAAATGCAAATTCACAACCTGCAGTTATAGGTTTTTCCAAGTTTCATCAGTATAACTCAAATGAGAAGTGACATAGGACAAGTAGCTTTTATTTTTTCATGTAGTTGAGCATGTTATCCACAGAATGTCACGAGGATAAGGCGAAAAAATCAAAACGTTGATTAAGTTAAATTATATTCATTAGCCACCTAAGACAGATATGTATTTGCAGTGAATACTCAGTGCCTGGGACTGGACAGATAACCACTGTTCTGACAATGGTCTTCTGGCACTGATGTTTCTTCTAGCTCCCGCCTGGGTCTGTCCTCTACTTCATGTTTACCAGAACAAATCAGCAATATAAAAGCAGGATTACATGTTTACAGTCATTACAATCAAATGTGCTGCTTGTATAAATGTAAATACTCTTGAGTCAGAATCTGCTCTTTTGATGTTTCTCTGATCTCTTTTTTTGCCCTGATCGACTAGTCAAACAGCATTTAGGTCAATGAAGGGATGAGCCTTTTCCTGAGTCAGTAGATTTCAGATTCTAGTTGCCTTAAGGCAGGCTATCTGTAAAGATGACTGCTGATCGGGACATGGCAGAGAGGCTGTTCTGACTGCAGCTACTGACCTAAATACAAAGTGAAGGGAGTAATGCCTATTATGTAAATTCCTCTGCCATCTTTTCAGGGAAACAGTGCCAACTTTTTTGCCTGGGGCCTCCGCTGTTGGACTAATCCATGTCCAATCTATCCCCATCTCTCACTCTCTCCCCAAAATAGTTACCACAGTGATGATGACATTCATACAAAGCCTAACTTGTGACTAACAGTGCCAAATAGCCATCAATGTAGTAACAAATGTACATTGTCAGCTGGATGTTCTATTGTCAGGCGGCAGTTCCTATGAAAAGTATTCATCCCTCTTGGAGGTTTTCATGTTTTTTTTTGTTTTACTGTACAACACTTAAGTAAATTTATTGTGGCTTTTTTAGGCTAATCATCAGAAAATCTCTGATCTCAAACAGATTTCTAGTGAAATTATTAAATTATTATAAAAATGAAATATGAACTAGGCTACGTGTTTGAACCTACAGGTGTATTTCAAGTCAAGTCAATCTGTACGGTAGTCCATAGGGTGTCTATAATCTGCAGGCTACTACAATCACTTGTTACCCATTGACTACACACAGGTGATCTCCGTTTAGCTAGCTACTTATATGACTGTGCACCAGAAATTCGCGATAATATCAATAAGTCATTCTCTTTTGCCATTTTCTTATTTTCCTGTATCTTTCTGCACACTGGTTCCACATGGTGTCGCTGTTCTGAAATAACGCCCCCACGTTGTTTATTTTTAAGGTCAAAGTTTACTGCATGCGGAAGTGGCATGTAGTTGGGTTTTTTTGTGATTTCCCCCGGTCTTATAACACATCCATGGATTTCCCTTTCAGTGTTTGGCTGCAGTTACAATAAGTTTGTTAACTTTTTTGCCAGGAGGCTAACGGATGTTAGGTAGGTGGCGGTGAAATCTAGCTAGTGGGATAACTGCCGTTAGCATAACGTCGTATATAAAAGCACACGGACGTGTCTTTAAAAGGTAACGTTAGAGATATATACAAAACACTTCAAGCTAACTAGCCTGCTACTAACATTAACTAGCTAGAAATAACACTAACATTAGCTGTTTAATTAACCAATACAGTTTGCACGTAGCTAATAGCTAAGGTTTTGTCCCACACATGAAGTGTAAACAGTAACGTTAGCTAGCTAGTCATTTGATAATTAGCTAGCAAACCTCGAGGATGTCTCACTTCGGTATCTATCATAACGCCGTTAACGTTACGGTTAGCTAGCTAGCTAGCAGCTTTTTAACGTTAGCTAGCATAGTTTGGAAGCGTTTAGTCACCGTGCTAACTGTAATTAAGTAACGTTAACTTTCCTAGATACTGTAACGTAGTAACGTTACCGCTAGGTACGTTGAGCTAGGCAGTGAAACTTGACTATTTGATGAGACAAAGCGCTAAAAATAAATAAACCTGGCTAGCGTTTTCTACCGTGTAGCTTTAGATATATCTAACATTATACGTCTGTATAAATACAAATAACCGGTGAACCAAACGCTTAGTTAAACCACGGCTTGATATTGATGTGTTCCCAATATAAAAGGGGACATATATGGTTATGGTTAGCTAGATATTTGTTTTAATGTTTTTAATTCATTTTGTGTGAGACTTGTGTTTTCCAATCATCAATGAAATAACAACTATTGGATTCTATTTCTATGGCAACAACACTGAATTTTCAGAATGTTGAATGGAGTTTGGCATTGAGATCTCCCCCATGGATCTTCCCAGTAGCATAGCAACTTTTGTTTATTATATTGGAAAGTGAAAGCGCTAAATAGTTCACTAATTCCGGGTAATTATTTCAAGAACAGCTAACATGTGATGTGCTAATAGTCTTCACTATCTCGCCAACCTTCCTGCAGCTTCTCCAAATGGCTGCTACAATGACCACCATTGTCCATGATACTACAGAGGCAGTGTGCCTCTCCTCTGAGTACAACCTGTACCTCAAGCCCATTGCCAAAATAACCATCAGCGTGGCTCTGCCACAGCTCAAGCTTCCAGGCAAGAGCATCTCCAACTGGGAGGTAATGGAGAGGGTAAAGGCCATGGTAGCTCCAGAACAGTTTTCAGCCCTGCGAATCTCCAAGAGCACCATGGACTTCATCCGCTTTGAGGGCGAGGTGGAAAACAAGACTGTGGTCAAAAGCCTGCTGAGCCGTCTGGATGTGAAGTGCATCAAACTTAGTGGATTTACTGATGTACTGAAGGTATGACTGACATTATACTGGAGCACAATCCCATGATCAAACTTTGCTCGTTATGTTGCTGATTGCAGCATCCTTATCTGGTACTTCCTTGGTTATTTTGAAAGCTGTAGTTTGTGGTGCAGTTGAGTTGTATTGTGTTATACTGACAGATGTTTCTAATGTTTTGCCCACCTCATCAATATCAGTAAGAGTGGAGACTAAATATTAGAAACACCTCTCATCATAATGCAATGTAATTAAACTGCCCTACAAACTAGCCATAAAGTTGAATCAACACCTCTCTAAAATTGTTTCAACAAAAACTTTATTTTATTGCAGGGTTGTTGTATTGGACTGCATCAGTTTCATTTAAGTGTACCTACTAAACTGGCAACTATATATATATATATATATCTATCTATCTATCTATCTATCTATCTATCTATCTATCTATCTATCTATCTATCTCAACCATCCTCTCCCTCTCTTTCCTCAGGTTCGTGCAGTAGAGAACAAAGTGGACTTCCCTACACGTCATGACTGGGACTCCTTCTTCCGAGACGCCAAGGACATGAATGAGACTCTGCCAGGAGAGAGGCCAGACACCATCCACCTGGAGGGACTTCCTTGCCGCTGGTTCAGCCAGAAGGACAGCCCGTACCCAGACAGGCCCTCTGAAGAGGTCCTCACTGCAGTCTTCCAGGCATTTGGCAAGGTGGGACATGTTTCTGTCTCTGATTTTAATAGAAAATTCACCTGAACACAGAATTCACGTTATGCAATTTGTTAGTTTGAAATAAGATAATTTCCCACTTAAGGCTGGGCCATATGATGATATATATTGTCTATTGTACATATTTTTCTATATCGTTTCTGTCGCAATGTCGAAAAAAACGGCGTCCGATTATTTACATCATTAACGACACTTTACGTTCTGATCCCTGCCTGTTGCACCAAAGGTCTTGTTAAAATGAGAAAATACTGAGTATTTTTCATTTATCATTTAATTCACACAGGAGTATACAAGAACAGGCTTTACCATGTGGTTATTTCATGTAGACTAGTTATTGAATTACCAGAAAATATGCTATATATATGCATATGGAGTTATGAAATAGCCTATATCGGGATAGAAAAATGTGTAACGTGTAATGACATGTATTGTTCATGTATTGACTTTTGTGGTGAAACTTTTAATTTGTTTTACTCAAACAATATAATTCAAAGAGACAGCTGTGGTTGTGTGCATTACATGTAAGTGATAGAATTTTCTAAACATATTTGATTGATAAATAAATTAAATATTGCAAGAAATCCCCAAAAGCCATGTATCTTATATTGTCACATAATCAATATGAAGAAACTTAGCCAAAAATAACATTCAGTGTTTGATTTGGTCAACGTACCACCTTTTTGATTGTAGGTGCGACATGTTGACATCCCCATGCTGGACCCATACAGGGAGGAGATGCTGGACAAGAACTTCAACACATTCAGTTTCGGGGGTCATCTGAACTTTGAGGCTTATGTCCAGTACCAGGAGTACGGCGGCTTCACCAAGGCCATGGACACTCTGCGCAGCATGAAGCTGATGCTGAAAGGAGACGACGGAAAGGCAGTGGCCTGCAACATCAAGGTACTGCAGGCTCTCGTGGTTGTAAAGTACTGCACGAGCCATGTTAATGGTTATAGCAAAAACCCCATTATTCAACCGAACCCTTGAAATATTTCCTCCCAGAACAGTTTGTGAGTTGGGTATCCTTTTCCTAAAAGCGACCTGTTTCTGAGCTTTATGACCTGAAGGACGTAATTCATTTTGAAAAGTCGTTTGACTTCCTAAATGTGTTCACTCCTAGATAGAGAATTTGATCAATGCAAACTTTAACAGGCAAGTGTTGAGAAAACTTGAGTGTAACTCATGATTAAGGTGTATATCGAGACTTCTTACCGCCAATAGTGAACATTGCAGGGTAGTGTGTTGGCCAGTTCAACTTGTAAACGCACATGGCAATGTGGGATTTCTTTGTAACAATGACGACGTATTTCTTCTTTTTTAAATCGCGATTATGAAGTTTTTTTTTTAACATCAACAGCTATTTTTGCATACCTCTGTTTTGCGTGTGAAATTCACTTGTGGCCACAAGTGAATTTCAACTGCTGTAGTGATACTGCAGATAGGCAGATTTTAGCAATTATATTGTGTTGTTGAGAGACACATAAGACGCTTTAAGACCTTTTAGTGAAATAAGAATTAAAGCTGGGTCATCATTATTTCCAAGGTAATGAGGATCGGGGGAGCCGGGTCTCTTAATCCACAGAACAAGGCTTCGCTGTGAAATCTAAATTAGGGTATAAGAAGCAAGGGAGGATCACCGTATTGTTAGTTGATTTTGTCCTTAATTTACATAAATAAACAAAGAGAAGGCGTCTTTATAATCTCAACACCTATTTACAGTGCTTTATCTCGCTTGCATATGACATGAAGTATTTTGAAAATGATGGCCCTCATAACCCTTTTTAACCAAGGCACTGTGGTAATCAACAGGCAAATTATCAATGAGTTGTATAACTATATACTGTAGATTTCAATAATAAGTTGTTGTAGTGCACTTTTTTTATATCTGTTCTTCACAGTGGCAGGGATGATCTGCCAAGCTACAATAGCCTAAAGCTTCTTTACCATCTATTTGTTAGACATTTTTGGAGAGCAGGATCTGACTAGCACAAATGATTTTGCTCTCTATTTGGAGACTGTTGACACTGACACTGTTGATTCTGGTTTTACTGGACAGGCATTACTCCAGATTCATTAAAACGTCATAGATGCTCAAACACTGAAATATTATTTGAAAAACAGATTCTTACAAGAAAATGAAAATGCTGTTATACCCTTTTTGTAAGCCTTGTATCTGTGCATATGTGTTTTACTCAGGTGTCCTTTGACACCAGCAAGCACCTGAGTGAGTTGGCTCTGAAAAGGAGGAGCATGGAGAGGCTGAAGTTACAGGAGCTGGAGAGGCAGAGAGAGGAGCAGAAACGACGGGAGAAGGAAGAGGAGGAGCGCCGTAAGGAGGAGGAGAGGTATGACGGAAGACAAAAGAGAAACAGTTTGTGATGAACAAATGCATGGTGTTGTACTCCTGCATTCAAATTGTATGGGAAAGAAAGGAGGAAAGGAATTCATTTTCAGTATAACATTGGTTACTTTTGTTGTCACCCACTCGGTTATGTTTGGTTAATTTAATTTTGCCCTCGCTGAAGAAAAGTTACAATGCATTGCTAAGCAACACTGTTTGACCAGAGTAGATAGCAAAGCGTTACCAGTGATAACACATATTCACAGAGGACAATTTACCTTTTGTTCAGGAAACAGAAGGAGCAAGAAGAGGAAGAGAAGGAGAAGAGGAAGGAAGAGAGATTACGAAAGCGAGAGCAGAAGCTGCGGGAGAGAGAGGAGAGAAGGAACCTGAAGAAGGTCAGGCGACAACAGGAAGAGGAGCAGAAGAAGCTGCAGATGAAGATCGCCATGGAGGAGAGGAGGCTGCTGCTTGCGCAGCGCAACCTGGAGTCAATACGGCTCATTGCTGAGCTGCTGGCCAGGGCCAAGGTACGGCATGTACACAAAGACACACAATACACTCTCAATGGACACACACACACACACACACACCTGGTATGTAATGATACATGTCATTTTGATACCAATACTGAGGTGACTGTCTACAAATTTCACGGGGGGGTGGGGGGAAAGAATACTTATTTTCGTAACAATCAAGTATCAAAAACTGAGGAGGATCACGCTGTTGGATGCTGTCCTCCTCTCCTACTTCAATGCCTAATGAATCTCTCTCTCTCTCTCTCTCTCTCTCTCTCTCTCTCTCTCTCTCTCTCTCTCTCTCTCTCTCTCTCTCTCTCTCTGACCCTGTCTTTCACTGGTTGAAGCCTGAAAATACTGTAAACAAATTAATAACAATTACTTACACTGGTCGGACTGTTCAGCTCTGTTTCAGACTGATACCTCCGGTTCAGGCTGGTCCTCATCCTCAACACGTGCCTTTTTCAGTCGCGGAAAATACTTTTCAATACTCATCTGGATTGAAGCAGCATTCAACATTCAGTGTAAGAGTAAACAATGACATTATTTATTATACGTTTATTTGATTCACAGCTACTATATAGTGTTTTGACCTCGACAACCCAACTGCATTTTACCGCAAACTTGCGACTAGTTAACTTTCTAACGCAGGCACAATCGCTTGTTAAGAGTCTGGTCGTTGATTGTGAATGTGTGATTGTGTAAAGGTGTTCACGAGATAGATACCAACCTTTCGTGAACTTTTTTAAACCAAATGTGAAAGCACTGTAAGTTAAGCTTTATTTTTTAAGCGTCACTAGCCTCATAAATATTCCACAGCAAAGAATACAGTAAGTGCAACTTACTTTGCGTGTCTGTCATCAAGGAGGTCTATTGATGTCGGGGCTCGCTTTCGTGACGAGAGTTAGCCGAGAAGATCAATACCACTCTCTGTTAAATATGAAGACAACACTCCACACAGTTACTCCTCCCAGCCAAGAAGTAGCAGTGTAGCACTACCTGACTGTCTGACCTGAACTTGGATTTTGCTGCTGGTTGTGTGTTTTTTTATTTATTTAATTGTTTCTACTATCTGTTCATTTTTTTTGCTCCTCCTCTCCAGGCCGTGAGGCAGCAGCAGCAGGAGAAAGAGCGGGCCGAACGGGAGGACCGGGAAAGGCAAGAGCAGGCCAGACAGAAGGAGGAACTAGCTCGTCTTCAGCAGCTGGAGGCCTGCCGACGCAAGCAGGAGGAAGAGCTCCGGAGGGTGGAGGTGGAGAAGGAGCGAGCACTGGAGCTCCAGCGCCGTGAGAAGGAGCTAAGGGAGAAACTGCTTGGCAACATGTTAAAGAAGAGCAGCGGTAAAACCACACGATCTGCAGGCACGCAGGGTCAGGCTGGCCCTGTAACGAGTGAGGAGGCCTCTGATCCTGGTGGTGTTGTGATGTTGGGGCTCCTTGGCCAGGTGTACGGAGTGAAGGCAGTTGAGAGCAAAGAGAAACGGGCGTCCAAATCTAGCGTGCATTCCCAAGTTTCGGGCAAAACCAGAGCAACCGAGGAGAGGAGAGGAGGGGACAGGAAGAAAGGCCGGGAGGGAAGGAGGAAAGAGGTGGGGAGCAGGCACAGTAGGGAGCAAGTGAGGGACCGGGAGAGCTCCCACAGAGAGAGGAGCTCCCATAGCCGGGGGAGGAGGAGGCGCTCCCACAGCTACAGCCGGAGGAGAAGGAGCTCCAGCCACCGCAGGAGGAGCTCCAGTGTTCATAGGAGGAGCCTCAGTCACCGTGGCAGCAGGAGGCGCAGCCACAGCCATTGCAGTAGGAGCACAAGCTCCAGCCGTGACAGGAGCCGGAGCAGCAGTGGGAGGAGTTACAGCAGAGGGAGGAGCAGCAGGCATAGTCACCGTAGATACAGCAGAGGCAGCTCTAGGTCCAGCAACAAAAGTAAAGACGGGAGGAGTCGCAGCCATTACAGATACAAGAAACACAGCAACAGTAGAGACAGGAGCCACTCCAGACGCTAATCTCTTCAATATTATCAGTTTATTTATTGATTTTATTCCCCATTTCCCATCTTAAACCTAAAGTTGAACAAGTTTCATTACAAGAAAAAAAAAAAAATGTTGGCTCCTTAATTAAGCAATGTGGCACCAAATGGCTTTCTCCAGATTAGCGCAGCTTGACAAAAAACAAGAAATCCCTTTTTAAAAGTAAAATCAACTCCACAGATTCAACTGAAACAACATATGTAAATGGACCCTGTATGTGTAAGGCATGTAAATGGTTACAGTTGATTCTAGGGATTTGGGTTTACCTTTTTTTTTTATTTGTTTTTATACATTTCATACTGTTGAATTGAAGCTGCCAACAACTGTTAATTTGTCAATGTTCAATGTATTGACATTTAACAATTTCATGGCATAAAACGCAAATTGTACCGTTTGGTTTTTTGAATATTATTCTTTGCCATATGTGAAAGACATTGTATCCACGTTTGGACTGAAGTACTCTAAAACTCAATAGGGTATTCAAATTTGATTGAATGTTAGTGATCATTATGTAATTATTGATATGCATTACATGACTGGCTAATACATGTTTGAATTAAAGGTTGATATCATAGACTCACTGTATTTGCCGATTGACACACCAGTCTGACTCTACTGTGAACGCAAAAGTCTGTTTATGACCTCCATTTTCTGCAAGCAAGTTGTCTTTGTGCATGAATAACAGTGAGTTATAGAAAGTGGCAAGTACTGAGAACAAATGTGTTATTTTGATGTGGCACCAGCCTGTTTGTCCACACTGAAGTCTTAACACACTTTCAAACCTCATGGCTGCCATAGTAGTGGAAGGCTTTTAAGTGGACAACTGGCTGCTGTTCCATTACAAATGTGAAATGTCCACAGACCATAGAAAACGTCTATGCTGACCTACAAACTGTCCTGTGTTAGTTGCCTGGAATATTTCTCGGAATACTCCTTCTGTATTTGCTGTTGGTCATAAGCAGCTCAGAAAAACACGACTGAATTCCACAACAGACTTGTCGTCGAGCTAAACCAAGCAGCACCATTTTTGATGATTGGAACATTTCAGTGGTCTTTCTTTAATTTGAACTTGAATTTTTTGGAAGAAGTTAGTTTGACAAGGAAAAATCATTTGTTGAGTGAGTTGTGTGACGACTTGATGTTTAAATTCATGATAGCATAATGAATAATATTGGACCTGCCTCGGCAAGCAGTGTTCTCCCTCTTTCCTCTGTCTTATGCAAGTCATAAATACAAGGGATGGCTTTGAGACATGTCCAATTTCTTCAAAGGTTTTTCACAAGTCTGGATCAAAGTTAGGAAACCAGTTTCTGAGATTTCAGTCAAACCAGCACCGAACTAAGTAAAAAAAAAAAATAAAAAAAAATTGTGATGTAGTGCTGGATACATTTCTTTAGCCTTACTAGTAACTGGACATACTGTTCACCTTGCTGTATTTCAGCTTTGGGGAAGTCAGGTCCAATAGTTTTGTTGACACTGCTACATTGACATTGTTGTCATGGCAAAGCCTATTTGTTATGTGTACTGTATGCTCATGATCTACTAGAGCATGTCTTGCATACACATTAAAATAAAAATCTGCCACCTTTCCCCTTTAACACTTGTCATGCGCCACTGTGATTCTGGTCATTTTTTGGAAATGTTATCTCTACACAAACTTACTTCCTCAAAACCTTGTGTAAAGGATCAAGGTGACACCTACCCAACTCCAGCTGTTGTATCTGTGTGATGTCCGTACACCGCAGGTTTAATGAACTTCGGGGACGAATAATTAATAGTCAAACTGACTAGTCTTTAACCTCATCAAGGCATGTGACATGACTGTCTGTGTCATTAGGTCTGATGCTACCATTAGTCACTCGGTGTAAGTGCAATCAGGCCATATGGAGAAGAGAAGGGGGGTAGTATTACTTTTATAAGACATTTATATTCAGAGGTTTGGTATTCCAGAAGCGTCAATCACATTTAGGGGTCATGAAAACAGTGGGAAACAGATCTGTTATGAGAATGCACTGAATTAAAGTCTCCACCCGAGTGTGTGTGAGTGATAATGAACAAGGCAGCAGCATGTTGCCAGAGAGTTGTTTCATTGTCCAATGCAGACTGAGCCCCTGCTCTAATCTGGGTTATCTGGCTGTAATCAGCTTAGCCCACTACTGCTGCTGCTGGGTGGCATTTTCTGTCGCTTTAGTCTGCGCTACCATTCAAACGCACCTGCTAAAGGGCCTCAGGAGTAATACAAACTAGCAGGAAAGTTCAGTTTGCACGTAGAAGAGGTTGGAAGAGCGCAACATTCAGAGTCTTTTCGAGGAGTCCTGGCCATGGCTGAGAGTCAAGAGACGGGTTCATCTGAGGGGACACATGCTGCAGACATGTACCCCAGAAAAATACTGGAGTATATGGAAGGATTCCTCATCTCCAAGGTAACACGGAGAGTGGCACACATCAGTGCATACACAGCTTTACTCAGTTTTTGACACAATAGTGTTCCCCTCCTCAGCTTGAGAGTTAATAGCATTCCTGGAAGTTGAAATTGCAATAACTTCAATGCCACAAGGATAGCGTTTCTTAAGAGCTTGATTGGTCGATTAGTCAATTGAGAGAAAATCCATTGTTAACTTTTTAAAGTTATTTACTGATGTAATTGTTGTGAGAGCTTTGTGTTTTAAGTTGATGGCTGTACAAAGAAAATCATTTTCAAGATGCCACTTTGGGCTCCAGAATATCGTGATGAGCATTTGTCCCATTGGACATATTATATATAATTTGGAGATTAAACAATAATGAAAATAATCATTATTTGCAGCCCTAAATCTCTTAACCGAAAAATACATAAAGTACTATTATTTGTAAAAATAAATTTGATTTCTTGTGGTTATATTTGTGGCCTTGTCACCAACCTCAAACTGCACTTTATATTTACTATTACCTACACTATAAATAGATACTGGATGATCAAGCTTTAATTGAATGATCCACGTAAACAAGCGTTACAGGAGCAAATGGTAAAAGGAGACAGACAAGAAAATGAGGACAGTAAATGAATAAATGAGAAGGTGTAAAGGGAAAGTGCAAAGAATGAAATAATATTATATATGGAGAGTATGCAGCATATAAGACTACTAATGAAAACATTACTGATGCCGACAAATACATCAATGAAATATACATTCAGCTACACTCTATATGTCATACTATCGTTACCATTTGAATGGCTCTTTACAATGTGGTCGTTTCAATCCTTTACTGTGCTTTGATAGTGACCTACTCAGCAGAGTGTAATGAAGCACAACAAATGATCTATAATAGACACATGGACATGTTTGGTCTTTCTGTTGAAATAACTGAAGCATCAATATAGTGCTGTCCTGATTAGTGTAAATATATAGTGTTATATGTGACTATAATTTCATTGATCAGATTTAATTAGTGAACTCTATGAGATGGTACTGCAAATAGAGCATTCTATTTCTCTCTCTCTCTCTCTCTCTCTCTCTCTCTCTCTCTCTCTCTCTTTCTTTCTCTTTCTCTCTCTCTGACCCAGACGGTTTTCTCCTCATGCGAGCTGGGTGTGTTTGATGTGCTGCTGGCTTCAGAGCATCCCCTGTCTGCAGAGGAGATCAGTCAGGCGATCGGAGCCAGTCTGGATGGCACACAGAGACTGCTGGCTGCCTGCACCGGCCTGCAGCTACTCAACACACACCAGGACAAAGGACGAGGTCAGCACACACAGCTAAAAAAGGAATAATAGCTCATAAATAGACTAACAACTTGTCCCTCTAAATAAGTTGAGTAGTAGTACTTATAGTAATGATGATAATTATCACAGTTTCAGTACTACATAATGTAATACTGTAGGGTTGAAAAGGATATGAATATGTAAAACTTAAATAGAATTTCACAAAAATTACCAATGAAACGCATACATACAGTAGAAGGGGGAAAAAAAGTAGTCTTTTATTAAATTTTCATTTTTGTTCATTTCTCATATTCACAGACATTCATGACATTGTCAATTGCTGCACCACATATGTGCACACCTTTCCCTCAGTCTCTGTCTCCCACATAGACATAAAAGGTCAAACTTTTGTCTCAATCTCAACCTGCAGTGATTCATTCACAGTCACCTCCTCATACCTCCACCTCTCCCACCTGTTTCAGTGTTTTACAGTAACACAGAGCAGGCCAGTGTCTACCTGACCCGCTCCAGTCCTGTATCCCTCTACCAGTCCATCCAGTACAGCTCCAGAACCATCTACCTCTGCTGGCACTACCTGACCGACGCTGTCAGGTCAGTACACTGAGCATGGCCTAGAGCTGCAACTAAAGTTTTTTGTCAATTCAAAGTTTAATCTTATAGGCTATAAAATGTCTGAAAATGGTAACAAAAGCCTATCACAATAAGCACAAGGTTATATGCAGCCCAAAGTGTTAATGTCAATTACAATTATATAAAACACTGAAAAAGAGCAAATCCTCAAAGTTGAGAAGCTGAAACCAGCTATCTGTTGACATTTCCGTCTTGATTAATGACTTAAGCAATTAATCAATAATTGACATTATTTTTCTGTCTGGTGATTAATCAATTGATTAATTGGTTTAATTCCAGTCAGACTTCAAGATGTCTGAGAAACTGGTGTCTATCACCCAAACCTTAGTTCCCGAGAGATATTTACCTGTTAGCTGGAGTATTTTCAAAAGGAATGTGTTTTCCTTCAAATGTTCTACATATTACACACATTGATGTGCTTTGATAGATTATGTTAGTCCCCCGTGGGGTGAATTGTCTTTGCTCTTAAGGCTGTTTTATGCTTCTGCGTCAACTCCACGCCGTAGCTACGCCGTCGCTCCGCCATAACTAAGCCGTCGCTCCGCCATAACTAAGCCGTAACTAAGCCGCAACTAAGCCGCAACTATGCCGCAACTAAGCCGCAACTAAGTCGTAACTAAGCCGTAACTAAGCCGTAACTAAGCCGCAACTACGCCATTGCTCCTACGGCGTCGTGAACTTTTTAGTGTTCTGCGTCGGGGTTGCTTTGCATCGCGGTGCATTTCACCGCCAGAAAGTTAGGGGGTGATAAGTCTGAGGTTATTTGCGAGGTGTCTGCCAGCCAGTTTATGTTATGTTAGCAAGCAAACTTTAGCACAACTGCCCACAAAGTACTGCTTGCTGGTGAAGTGCTAATTTCAAAACGTTACTGACATATAGACACTTTACAAACGGATAACCCCATCATTGTAACCAAAACATGTCTGAGTTTATTTGCAAAGCTTATGTCAGTGAACTAGTTGATACTCCCCACAGTAGGCTGCTTGAAACACCGACTATCAACACACAGGACTAGTTGACCAATCACAGTCCTTGCGGTCTGCGCCGCCTCAACGCGAAGTTAACATTTTTTGGAGGTGCATGTCTAGCTACGGCGGAGGGCTCGGAGGGAGGTTCGTGGCGACGCAGAGGGGTCTGCTGGGGTACGCCGTTGATTCGACGCAGAAGCATATAACAGCCTTTACTTGTTGTCGTGCAGGGCCATACAGTTTGTGTTGTGATATCCAGGTACTATACCTTTAATATGACCTGTAATAATTTAAGATTATTTTGTAAAAGAACAATTGTTAATGACTAAAATATAATTTACAAAATATAACTTGGGGACACAAAATGCTACAGGGGGAGTCAAACCAAAAGAGCAAGCTACAATAAACATAACTAAATAAACCATAACTGCTTAAAAATAATACCAAGACAATGCTACTGTAAATAATGTAGTAAGTAAAGTACCTAAAGTAGTATTCAATTAAATGAGCAAGCCAAGAGTAAATCACACACAGGTGGGCCATGAGGGGCTGTGAGAACTGCACGTTTGATTTGTAGCTGAAGGATGTGGATTCTAGTCCTCCTTTTCTGTTTGAACAGTGTCTGAAGATGGATTTTAGTCTCATTGTTATGTCTGAGGGAGGACAGCCAGCCGCTCTCAGACTGGATTCACTGTAGCTGACGAGTGAAGACCATCTGTAACAAGAAATGACTGCAGATGCAGAAGTAAAAATGATATCTAAAGGATAAAGGCACATTGATCCAAATGACTAATTCTTCTCGTGTGAGAGTGTGCGACAAAAAAATGTGAATTCACCTAGAATAGACAGAGCATGATTGTGAATTCATTGTCAATTCATGTCAGCACATTTGATCCATGTCAATTGTAATGAAGCTGATTTTAAGTATTGAGAAGATCAATAACTAGACCCCACATTTTGTACACTCACTTAGCAAATATATGTGAAAAATCATCAAATAAGTCACATATACCCAATACATATATCACTATGTAATATAGTTGCCATTTATGAATATTTTTGCTTTTGCCTTGTTCTAGAGAGGGAAGAAATCAGTATGAAAAGGCTTTTGGAGTCACTTCGAACGACCTGTTTCAAGCTCTCTACAGGTAAGAAGCTGTCTTTGTTGAACACACACAAACACACGCACACACACCAGCACGCACACACAAACAGATGAAACACATATTCTCGCTCATTTACATTCCACCCCTGTCTCTCCATCTTAAGCCTGTCTGTCACTTTCTTCTATTTTCCCCCTTAAAAAACAGTCTCATGGGATGTATTAGGAGGCAGGGGATGTGTGTGTGAGAGAGAGGGTGTGGGCAGTGATGTGAGGAAGCTTGGAGCAGAGAGAGAGAATAAATCTGCCATTGTCCTTGAGGTCTCGTTTGTTTATGATATTTAGTGGCCATAGGTTTTTTTTTGTGTAAAGATTATTTTTTGGGCATTTTTAGGGCTTTATTCGACAGGACAGCTGAAGACATGAAAGGGGAGAGAGAGGGGGGAATGACATACAGCAAAGGGCCGCAGGTCGGAGTCAAACCTGGGTCCGCTGCGTCTAGGAGTAAACATCCTCTACATATGGGTACCCGCTCTACCAACTGAGCTATCCAGGCTCCCAGTGCCCATAGTTTTAATGCTTCACTGATCTGCTGGTCAGCAGTTTTCAGGGGTCACACGCTCAAAGTTTCACACTTTGTTCGCTAATCGGTCATGATTGGCCTGCCGGAGGCACTGTAGCCTACTGTAGAACACAGCCAGTCCCACAGCAACAGAGACTGTCAAAACTATACCACAGTGGAATAACTCGCTAAACATCCTCCCTTCCCGTCCTCATCATGGCATGATTTGGACAACCAGTACTTTAATGGAAAGGGATCTGATGCGCACAAATAGAAGATGAAACAGATGTTAAAATGCACATTTCCATTATTATTTTGCATTTGAACCGTAAAATGAAATGTACCGACACCAATATGCAGATGTATGAATTAGCTACACACATCACGCCAGTAGAACTAGAAAGTTGAAATTTGACATATTTCTTTGCATGTGAATTATTTTTAGTTTTCTTTGGATTTTTACACATCACACAATTTATGTTTTGTATTTTGCTGGTTGTTGGGCCTTTAAATTATCTCTGTATTTGATATTGTTGATTCATTTTTGTTCTTGTATCCTTTGATTCCTTTCGATAAGCAGCTGACAAAAGATGTCACAAAAACTTCCTCATTAAAAAAAAGATGAATACAAAATGAGAATATTCAAAATATGAACCATGCACACATAATGTAATACACCCTTGTGCAGATGAATATGTCATTCAGCTTTAATTGATTACAAATGAAAATACCCCACAAGAAAAATGTCAACACCTGCACACAATTGATTTAATGTGGAGTAGCAGTTGTTTGTCCCCGCTGATTTCTCCTGTGAATACTGTGGGTAAATAAGCAAGGGGGAAACAACCACTGAAGACATTCGTTCTCACTGTGTTCTTAGAGCACTGTAGCAGGAGCAGGATGATTCAAAGCTGGCTGGATGACTCAGACTCCTGTTTACTCATTGCCATTTAACCGGCTGTGTACTACACCTGAATAATTTACAGCCAAGTCCCGTCTACAGCTTGAATTCTCATACTCGATAAAGCAGAAAAGATTTGGACTCGCAAGAGAGTGTGGATTTAGAGAGCTATTGAGATTTAAAAAACAAGACATTGCATAGGAAGAAGTTTTACAGAAGATAACTTATTATTTTGTCCAAACCCCGATGCGTCTGATGGTTTCAGCCTTAAGAATATGATTTTCATGTAATTTGAAAAGTAAAAGGAGTTTCTGTATTTTAAACATGGTAAGGGGTTTAATACTGAAACGGTTGTAATGCTTTCCTTGAAGTGGTCATCACATGAATTTCTTGAGTGTTCATTGAAATAATTAAAACTAGATCATTAAATACGGAAGTAAACACGTCAAGTAAAAAATGCAGTCTATAGACTGCTAAATGGAAGATAGTTACTAACATATTAGAAAATATATACATATACACACATATATATATATATATATATATATATATATACATATGTATATTTACAATGAGTATTTTTACTCATTGTCTGGCACACAATGAGTATGAACCATCCATCAATGATTGGATTCTTTAGGTTTATTAGTTTGAGCATATGCTGGTAACAAACCTGTTAGTCTCACAAGTCTCACAAGGTCTACATCACACTAGTCTCCTTTTTGCCAGACCATCCACACGCTGCGGGCGGCGCTAAGCTCGGGACAAAGCAGCGGTGGCTGTGCAAAATGGTCTCTGGAAGGAACTTGTTTTGCACCCTGCAAAAGAAAACGCTACATACAATATTAAATTGAAGTTAACTGTTCACACAATACAGTTACACGAGCTATATAAATTAGCTAGATACATGCTTAAACGTAATTTGCGCTTACCAGTGTATCGCCGTGTGTACTTCGTCCACAGCAATCCCCACCAATCTGTCCCAAAACGTCCCAGCTAGAGAGTAAATGAAGTAAACATTTTCTTTGTAAATCTTTACAATCATTCCCTGAAAGAACCAAGCAGGCCTGCCTTGTTGCATGATCCATATTCTCAGATTCCAAACACTTGCCATTTTCAGCGTGTAGCTTGCTAGCTCGAAGTTTGTTGTTGTTTCCCGAAGCAAACAGTTTGAGAACGGCAACACACGGAGAGTGGAAGGTGAGGGACATCCAGCGTTTGAGGCCAGGCAGTTATCCTGGAAATGTACTTCCGTTTATCCAGACAACATACCTGGATAAACTTATATTCTAGTCATGAAACCTGGGTTATCATAATGCTGTGAAATGCACACTGTGCACTAATCGTCTTTGAATATAATATTTTGGTAATTAGTATACCATTTTATATTGACAAAAAATTATACGATTGTGTGCGCTGAAAAAAGTACATCAAACTGCAACTTTGGAATGATACTGCCTGTTTCAAATGTAGAAATGTAAGTCACAATAATTTGAAATTGTCTAGCTTAGGCGCCCTCCTGTGGAAGGTCAAAGAAGAAACAGTGGATGAGACAGAACTGAGTCAAGGACACTGAAATGAAGGGACAGAAGGAACACGTGAATTGCACTAGCTTCCAATGACATTGTTACTATTTGTCTACAAATAAAGAGAATTAAAGAGTAAGCAATTTGTAATTAAGATACATTATTTTTTTGCTCTACAAGATGTTCATGAATGTGTCTCAGCACAATGGGACAATAGCATCCACCAACAACACATTTAAAAATCTACTAAACTAATCATGTAATGATCTGTGAAGTGAATTTAAACTCAAAGTGGATCATACAAGATACTGTACTTGTCATTCTTGTCTTCTATTATTGTTTGATAATAATGAAGATGCTAAAGCATCAAGACAGCTGTAGTGATCAGGCAGGGAGTGCACAACTTGTCTGTGCAGAGTGCAGACGGATCACAAACCAGGATGATGTTCTAACGATGTATATAAGGACAGAGGAGCATTTTTTTCCTCAATATGGTTGGAGACAGGATGAGTTTGTGTGCATGTAAATGTACTCAACCAGGGACAAAAAGGCCTGCACATGTTATCGTTGGGGGGCATTCAATAAATTGCACCCAAAATGTTTTCAAATTAAAGCTGACAGTCTGCTGTTTGGCCTCACAGTCATTTCATCTTTTCACATCCGATTTAATCAGAGTCTGAAGCCACAACAATGAGTCACTTTCAAAGTTCCTCGGGAGGTCACTGTGTCATCTGAAGTTGGTTCATGTAACAGATGGCAGATCACTTTGCTGCTGTGAAATTTGGATATTCATACAATTCTAGTGAACAGAGGATACTGATCTAGATGTGTGTGTGTGTGTGTGTGTGTGTGTGTGTGTGTGTGTGTGCGTGCATGCGTGCGTGCGTGCGTGTAGCCCCATGGCAAGGCAGCGTGCTGGGCGATGAGGTGGAGATTCCTCAGAGCAGCAGCAGTCACCACAGGCTCTTCTATTCTGCAGCACCCTGTCTCTCTCTCTCTCTCTCTCTCACACACTCACACACACACACACACACACACACACATGCATACGCACACGCACACGCACACACAGTGCCTCTCCTCATCTACAAAGTGTCTCCCTGTGGCGACACTGTGTGTGTGTGTGTGTGTGTGTGCGTGCGTGGGTGTGGGTGTGGGTGTCTGTGTGTGGTCTACTGTTTATTGTGGACACAGAGCAAATACAACCTTAGGTGTCAGAAAATGATAAAGTAAGCCCTAATACACAGAGACTGAAATGAAAGAGAGGCTGTACTGATATGACTAACTGTTTTGTCTGTGTGTGTGTGTGTAGGTCTGATGAGGAGATGCTGAAGTTTATGCAGTTAATGAACTCAATTTGGAACATCTGTGGTAAAGATGTGGTCATGGCCTTCGACCTTTCGCCTTTCAAGATCATTTGTGACCTTGGTGGTAAGTGTGTGTGTGTGTGTGTGTGTGTGTGAGTATGAGACCACGAGTCACCATATCTAATTTCCATAAGGGTGTGGGTTCGCAGTCATTAACATTTAAAATCGTTGCCCGCACGTGTTAACTCAGAGACAGCTGGCTAAGCCACACACATTTAATACAGTCCAGTGTGTGGATGCACAGAAATGCACAACACACACGCAGTCAACTGTGACCTTTATTATACCCCCCTCCAGCTTCTGAGTTAATAACTTTAAGCAAATCAGTCAAATTTCCCAACACACACACACACACACACACACACACACACACACACACACACACACACACACACACAAAAAACTCAAAGTCACCTCCACCTGGAGTTTCCATATCCAGTTATCCTGTCACAAATTCAGCCAAGTGCTACATTATTGTGTATCTGTCAGAAGATATGTTAAAAACATGTTTTTTTCTTAAGTGCTGAACAAATACAACAAACAACAAATACAGTGTACAACACATGGGGTTGATACTATTTAAAACTAAATTAAACAGGAATTGATCGTCCCATGATAGTTTAAATGGCAGCTTGTCCATATCAAGAAAATAATTTCCAGAAAAAACACTTTGTTGATTGGTTAAGCTTTTGTGTTGTTTTAACCTATGACCATGTCTCTTCTAATGCGGATCAATTTAAAAATGCATCTTTTTCTCTCCATTTGTGGCTTCCTTTACATTTAAAACTTTCAAAAATGCACTCTGAGTGGATAAACTTAACAAGGCCAGGGTTGCAAAAACTGATATGACATTTAACTGACAGACGAGTAGTACTTCCTGATAGCAGCAACTTTCTGTCACAGTTGTCCATATTCAGTTCACATGTAACCTATGTGGCTATTTATCAATATGGTCATAGGCGCTGATTTATGTTTTCCTCCGTGGGTGCTCACGGGAGATCGCCCTTTAAAAAGAAAAAGTAATGTTTGCATTTCAGAACCTTAGGAAATGGACAGCGGCCGACACAAACACACAGGCCTATTAACTCGATAATAAAGCCGTAAAGTAGGCTCTCTTTCAACTCAGGACAGCGCCAGTTCTCACACATACAGATAGGATTGGAGATGAAAAGTTTAACTGACACCTAACGTGTCGTGGGAAATTAAGAATCAATGCCACCTTTCTAGTAGCCTAGGCCTAAAGATGAATTAGTAGGCCTGGCTAAATCTCTTTTCATCCGAGAGACGCTGTGATTGATGGACAGGATATGGAGCAGGGGACTGACAGCGACATAACCAATCACACTATGACAGATGCTCCACTTAACACCAACTGCAATGTTTAATTTCAAATTAATGTAGCCTACTGGCAGTCTGGCACACAGGGGTCCTCAGTATTTTCCGTGGGTGCTCGAGCTCTGGAGCACCCACAGTATCAGCGCCTATGAATATGTTATACTCATGCATTTGTTTGAAAGCTGAGACAGAAAGTGGACAATAAAAAGACTTGTCTTCTACACTAAAAACAAAATAAGTGTTCAGAGTTGAAGACAACAGCGCAGTTTAACCTGCTGAGTATAGTAAATATCCAGCCATGTCTGTCACAACAGTCTATTTATGCCACACTTACCAGGTAATGGCTGTAACACATGATTTTGTGGTTTTACAAACAAGAGAATAAATACTTACCGTTTTCCTGTTGCGGTATTTCAGTTAGATAGTGAATTTAAAACAATGTTTTGTAATAAAGCTGTATTAATGTGGACATGGCCCTAGTATGTTTAACTATGTGATTTTGAATAGCTTGATCCTGCTGCCCTATCAGACATTTCTTAAGCATACAAGAAATATGCACTTGCTAATAGATATGAAGGGAAATCATGTAACTCCAATTTGCTGCAGACTAATGTTGTTAGGAGCTAGTTCTGACCCAGAACGCAGAGATATCACACAGACAATGAAGAGCAGTTTTAAAAGGTTTAATTAAACAACGTGTACTCAGAGTTACACAGTTGATTGTGTCAGGGCGGGAAAACTCCTGGCTGGTCCGAGATAGAGGCGAGACGACGGGGAAGAGTCCAGCTGGTTTCGGGACACGAGGGAGACAGGCAGAGATGAGTACACTGGTGGTTTTCCCAAAGTGGAGACTGAGGCTGGACGGTGAGGCTGGGAGCATGCAGGCACAACGGCGAAAGCAGCAGGTCTGAGCGGGAACACATGGGTTGTAGTTAACGAACTGGCGCTGAGGGGATGATCAGCCCGGGTTCATACTGCTGGGTTGAATCTGGATGATTAGCTGCAGCTGTGACGATCGGCAGTGCATGGTAGAAGCAGCCACGCCCCTTGACCTACTTTCGTCCAGACCACGCCTCCAGCACTCCAAACGGAAAAACACAAACAAACACAGACACACAGGAAGAAGACATTCAAAGCAGGGCGGAGAGAGAGCTGACCATAACAGGACCCCCCCCCCCTCAACGGACGCCTCCCGGCGTCCCTCTAGGCCTCAGCTTGTCAGGGTGAGCTCGATGGAAGTCCGTCACCAGTTGCGGATCCAAAATAAAACTCCTTGGGATCCAAGAACGCTCCTCTGGTCCATAACCCTCCCAGTCGACAAGCTACTGGAGCCCCCTACCCCGCCGCCGAACATCCAAAAGCCTTTGGACAGTGTAGGCTGGGTGGTCGTCAATCATGCGTACAGGAGGTGGAGGATCCGCAGGCGGGCACAGAGGACTGGACGAGACAGGTTTCAGTTGTGACACATGGAAGTTGGGATGACACCTCATAGTCCGCGGCAACTTTAGCCGCACAGCAGAGGGATTGATAATCAAATCAATAATGAATGGACCCAGAAACCGAGGTGCCAACTTGCGTGATTCGATCCGCAGAGGAATGTTCTTGGAGGAAAGCCACACCTGTTGTCCCGGTTGGTACTGGGGAGCTGGGATCCTGCGCCGATATGCCGAACTCTTGTTCTGCTCCGCAGTCCTGAGCAACGCCTCACGGGCGTCGCGCCAAACCTGATGACAGCGACGTAATTTCTCCTGAACTGAGGACAGCCAACTCTTTTTCTTGATCAGGAAACAGAGGAGGTTGATACCCCGGCGACGCCTCGACGGGGGATAGGCTGGTGGCAGAGGTGGTCAGGGAATTATGGGCATACTCGATCCAGAGAAGTTGTTTCGCCCAAGAAGATGAGCCGCCACGCAGCGAAGAGACGCTTCCAGGTCCTGGTTGGCTCTCTCAGTCTGGCCGTTTGATTGCGGATGAAATCCTGAGGAGAGACTCACAGTCGCGCCAAGAGCAGAACAAAAATCTTTCCAGACTTGAGAAATGAACTGTGGGCCTCTGTCAGAAACAATGTCTACAGGTATTCCATGGGGACGGAATACAAGACTAAGAGGTCCGCTGCCTCACTGGCAGTCGGTAATTTTGGTAATGCTACATAGTGAGCAGATTTAGAAAATCTGTCCACAATGGTGAGTACTGTATCATTACCTTCAGACACAGGGAGACCGGAGACAAAGCCCAGGGCTATGTGGGATCAGGGATGACTTGGAACCGGCAGAGTCTGCAGTAAACCCGAGGGAGACTGGTGGGAGGCTTTTCCTCGGGCACAGGTGGTACATGCTGCCACGTAAGCCCGAACGGCAGGTTCAGCTGACGACCACCAAAAATGTCTTTTGAGCAACGTTAGGGTACGTTGCATCCCTGGATGACAGGCAAAACGGGAAGAGCACTTCAGACCGCACAGACACAGGGACATAGAGCCGGCCAGGTGGTCCATCTGCTGGTCCAGGGTCGGATTCTTGGGCCGACTTAACGAGGGATTCGATTTCCCAACGGACTGCGGCCATGACGCAGGTAGATGGCAGGATGGACTCAGGCTCACTGGACTCTTCAGAGACGGAGAACTGGCGGGACAAAGCATCAGGTTTTACATTGCAAGATCCAGGACGGTAAGTAAAAGTAAAGTTAAACCTGTTGAAGAAGATGGACCATCTGGCTTGACGGGAGTTTAGTCTTTTAGATGACTGGATAAAGGCCAGGTTTTTGTGGTCGGTCCAAACCACAAAAGGCTGCTCCGCCCCGTCCAGCCAATGTCTCTATTCCTCCAATGCCAGTTTCACGGCCAGCAACTCCCTGTTCCCCACATCGTAGTGTCTCTCTGCTGGTGACAATTTTTTGGAGAAAAAGGCACAAGGATGGAGCTTTTGGTCCGTGGGGGAGCGTTGTGAGAGAACAGCTCCAACACCTGAATCTGACGCATCCACTTCCACAATAAAAGGTAATGATGCGTCTGGGTGAATGAGCACTGGGGAGGTGGAAAACAGTTCTTTCAGGGTATTCATGTCTTGGTCTGCTTCAGAAGACCACACAAATGGGACTTTAGGGGAAGTGAGCTTGGTGAGGGGAGCTACTACCCGACTAAAACCCTGGATAAATCTCCTGTAAAAATTTGCAAAACCCAGGAAACGTTGCAACTGTTTGCGAGTCTGCGGTATGGGCCATTCAGTTACTGCTTAAATTTTTTCAGGATCTGCAGAAACCTGTCCCTTCTCTATGATGAACCCAAGGAAAGGAACTGACTCACGATGGAATTTACATTTTTCCGCTTTTACAAAAAGCTTGTTCTCCAAGAGGTGTTTAAGGACTAGATGGACATGGGAGACATGTTCCTCAAGGGACTTAGAAAAAAAAATTAATCTAAATGTCGTCCAGGTAGACGAACACAAAACGATTTAACATGTCTCTCAAAACATCATTCACCATCGCTTGGAATACTGCTGGTGCAGTAAGTTTGTAAGTCCGAATGGCATTACCAGGTATTCAAAGTGTCCAAGCGGTGTATTAAAGGCCGTTTTCCACTCAGCCCCTTGCCGAATCCTGACGAGGTGGTAGGCATTGCGCAGGTCCAGTTTTGAGAAAACCGTGGCGCCCTGATGGGGTTCAAAAGCAGAGTTTATGAGTGGGAATGGGTATTTATTTTTCACTGTAATATTGTTCAATCCGCGAAAATCAATATAGGGGCGTAGTGTCTTGTCCTTCTTGTCCACAAAGAAGAAACCCACCCCCACAGGAGACGTTGAAGGGCGAATAATACCTGCAGCCAGTTAATCACCGATATATTTCTCCATCGCCTCTCTTTCAGGCCTGGACAGGTTGTAGAGTCGGCTTGAAGGCAAGGGGGCTCCTGGAAACAACTCAATAGCACAATCATAGGGTCTGTGAGGTGGCAAAGATAAAGCCTTTTCCTTGCTAAATACTTCAGCTAAATCCAGATATTCTTTGGGGACCAATGACAAATCAGGCAGTTTCACAGATGCAGTCAGGGTTACAATTTTGGGAGGAATAGCCGAACCGAGACGTGGAATGACAGAAACTGCTCCAACTGTTTATAGTCTTGTGTTGCCAGTCTATTTGAGGATTGTGTAACCTGAGCCAGGGAAAACCGAGAATGAGAGGAGAGAACGATGCTGCCACAACCTTGAAGGTAACCTCTCGGTGGTTACCGGAAAGAACGACAGTTACTGGGACTGTTTGCTGAGTTACCTTTGCCAGTAACTGACTGTCAGTGGTCGCCACATTGATGGGGGGGGGGGAGTGATTCGAGGGGAAGGTTAGCCTGCTTAACCAGATTAGAGTCAATGACATTATCCTCTGCCCCCGAATCAATAAGGGCTGACAGTGGTAGTGAACCAAATTGGAGAGTTGCAGGGAGAGATAAACGAGGGGATGTGGGTTCAACTTCAGGAACTGGGCTCGCTAGTGTACCCACTCTCACTAACGAGCCTCTTCTTTTGGGCGTACAGGACAACTAGCGAGGTAATGGGAGGAGTTTCCACAGTACAGGCACTCACCTGCCTGTCGGCAGCGCAAGCGTTCAGCTGGGGGTAACCGAGCCCGACCCAATTGCATGGGTTCCTCCTCATCCCTCGTAGCGGGGACCGGTGCTGCCGAGAGCTCTCGACGGGGAGATGAGGAACAGGACTTTGGTGCCTTGGACGCCCGAACCGGAACATGTGTGTGTGTCCGCTCCTCTCCCGGAGCCTGTTGTCATTCTTAATGTCTAAAGAATGAAGACTGTGCAGGTTACTGGGTTCATCGCAAAGAGCAAGCTCATCTTTAACTGAAGGGTTCAAACCGTGCACAAAAACTCCCTGTAGTGCCTCATCATTCCATTTGGAATCAGCTGCTAATGTCCAAAACTCAATTGAGTACTCAGCTACACTCTCAATACCCTTTCTGAGGTCCAACAGTCTCTTGGAGGCGTTTCTGACATAATCTGGGTGATCAAAAACGGTTCTCAACCGTGCGGAAAAAAAATAATCAGAAAAGGTTAAACTGGTGAGGTGTTGATTAGAGCACATAGCTTCTGCCCACACTAGTGCCTTTCCCCTGAGTAACCCCAGTGCGTAATGTACCTTAGATGATTCCAAGGCAAACGACAACGGCTTCTGTTGAAAAATGAGTCCACATTGGAGCAGGAAACCTCTGCATTTGTTCAGTTCTCCAGAGAATGGCTCCGGTGGTGTCACTGGGGGTTCCCGGGTGAATGAAGCGGAGTCCATGGCTGTGGAAGCAGACTGAGAGGGAGGAGTGGGGAGAGGTGAAACACTAGGTGCACTGGGAAGCGACAGAGTAGCAATTTGAGCAGACAGCTGAATCACTTGATTGAACAATTGCTGATTGGTCTCGAGTAATTTGTGAATTAACTGGTCGTGCTGCCCTAACAAAGCTTCTTGAGTTTTGATGGCACGAAAGATGCTGTCTTCGCCTGTTACGTTCTGTTAGGAGCTAGTTCTGACCCAGAACGCAGAGATATCACACAGACAATGTAGAGCAGTTTTAAAAGGTTTAATTAAACAACGTGTACTCAGAGTTACACAGTTGATTGTGTCAGGGCGGGAAAACTCCTGGCTGGTCCGAGATAGAGGCGAGACGACGGGGAAGAGTCCAGGTAGTTTCTGGACACGAGGGAGATGAGTACACTGGTGGTTTTCCCAAAGTGGAGACTGAGGCTGGACGTTGAGGCTGGGAGCATGCAGGCACAGCGGCAAAAGCAGCAGGTCTGAGCGGGAACACATGGGTTGTAGTTAACGAACTGGCGCTGAGGGGATGAGCAGCCCGGGTTTAAATACTGCTGGGTTGAATCTGGATGATTAGCTGCAACTGTGAAGATCGGCAGTGCATCGAAGGAAGCGGCCACGCCCCTTGACCTACTTTCCTCCAGACCACGCCTCCAGCACTCCAAACAGAAAAACACAGACAAAACACAAACAAACACAAACACACAGGAAAAAGACATCCAAAGCAGGGCGGAGAGAGAGCTGACCATAACAAATGTAGCTTCCATCCATTGTTCAACAGCAGAAGACTGGTTGAACTGAACAGCTGTGAATATAAAATGTGAAGCAAGATGTTGCAGCCTAGTCTTTAAATATGTAAAGGTAAAAAGGTAGCTTCCTTGACTGATCTCCTGTGTGTGCTCTACTTTGTCAAATCTGATTAATTTTAAAGTGCCTTTGAAACAGAAGATTGTCTTAAAAAATGGTTTACACACAGAGCAAAGGGCACAAGGATAAAAAAAAAAGTGAGAAGAAAAAGAATGAACAGAGAAGGATCAAAAACAAAAAAAGTACAAATGAATCTGTTAGCACAAGAGTTTCATCTCTTGTCATGATATGAATGATAGGGGAAACAAGCTTTTGTCTGAGAGAGGGTCACAGCTCTGTTTCATTTTCTTTCATCCTGTGTACTGAACTGAGAGCTGAACGTTGTCTCCACTCATGCACTCCTCCATTGGTCAAAAATAGACAGTAGCTAGATGGTGGATAATAACGTAGCAGTAATTGGATCGGAATAATGTTGTTTCTAACAAAGAATATTTAGTCTGTGGCTGTCAACATGCAAGACTATACTCTGTTATAATCATATTAAAATGATCCAAAGCATTAAAGCCCAAATTCCCACCAAGTTAAATTAGGTTAGAGGTTGGGATGCAAGCAATGTACAGACACTAACCCAGACTGAATGTATTTTAGTTTAGCATAATGGGTAAAAGTGCCTCAACATTAATCAAGAAAATAAATTAAGAAAAACATGTTGAGTATAAGAAGTTATTCATACACAAGTGAGTCTCTATTTTTCTCTGTTTTAATGATTTAAAAACTGCAACATTTGGGCTCAGTCAGGCAAAGAAACATCAAGCAGCTCTCTCTACCAACTCTATTTGACACCCGTGGGTGGCCACCTTATGTGTGTGACACCACAGCTGACCACACAGGGGGGCTGTGAAGCCACTAAAAGACAGAGACACACATCCAGGGCAGTCCTCCTGTCTTTTCTTTCCTCTCCTCTGTGAGATTCTCAGCGTGAGGATTGTGTGTTCATGTTTATGCATTAAGGTGCCCCACCAAACGGAGTGTGCATGTGCACAGCAGGAGTGTGAAGGGAGTGAGTGCAGTGTCCCATTAGGACTTTGTCTCTCACACAGCATCTGTTGTGTCTGCACACACCTGCTGCTCAAGTGCTCTGCCTGTTTCTCTGTCTGTCTCTCTGTCTGTCTGTCCTACTTTCTGCCAACTTGCTGACTTTAATCCAAATTAGTCTGAGTTTGCATTCAGAGTCTTGATCATTTATGTGATGAAGGTGGTTTGTTCTGTACTGGCTGTCTGTGGGAAGCCCTAGCTTTATTTTAATGTGACATTTAACACACATTTCGATGGTATGTTTTGTCTAAAAATGAATAATCAACTTAAAGGTTACTGCAACTCTAAGGAAATGATATTCATGTTTCTGAAGCATAATGTTTTCTTTTATGTAAACAGACATCTGCTTCATGTTGCTACGTGTAACAAACAGTCATAGAAAAAAGTATTCACATAATTTACATAAGAAAAAGTCATAATACCACAATGGAAGACTTTTCCAAATGAATGCATCCAAACTTGTAGCATAGTAAGAGCAAACAAGAATTGGTAAAATGTGCTATGGATTGAAAGCACTGATAATATATAATAAATATTTAAGTATATATGAAGATAGAAAGTATAGATAGATAGAATTGTTTATGGGCTAAAATATTCACACCTTAGTCTATCTATCTAAATCGTTTATCAGGTGGTCACAATTGAAATTTTTTTGTTTTTGTTTTACTCCACATTTTTAACCACATCAGAAAACAAACCATCACTCAGCTAGATGATGAGAGTATGTTCTGGTTCTGTGTGGCTGTACAACTGTACAAAGTTTACATTTGAACCAGTCATCCAGATTTATACAGGTTACAGATTTACTGTATAGAGATATATAGAGAGTTCCTATAAATCAAGCTCCAAAAAGTGCTGGATCATATGAACTTCCCACAGTGCATCTCAATATAATCTTTCATTAGACCCTCCCTGCAGTAAATGCCCATGTCTTTCAAACTCCATTACCCCCATTTGTAGTCTCAAGTCTCAAGCCGAGGCTGAGATAACCCTCTGTGTAAAGTCAGTGGAGCTCCCCCTCAGTGGTTCCTCCACACAGTTGAATGGAGAGTTAGTCACCTGTATCCAGTTGTTGACACATTACAGATGGATAACCTACACAGCCAGTATTCTAAGAGAATGATTCAAGCCCCCAAAAAATATGTAAGTAAAACTGACATTTAGAAATACCAGCACAAACTAGTATTGAGCAAAACACTAGATTTTTGGTGGTTTTTATTTATGAAATGATAACACATATGTACAAATGAATCTATATCAGAGAACATGCAGATCAAGTTAACAGAGAGAAAACAAAAGAACAAGAAAAACACAACAATAATATACAACAATGTAACAGACTTTAACAACCACAAACACCCATCAAAGGATTCCATTAACAAACTGAGACAGCCAGGTTAGCTCGGGGTCCTTTACAGCGTGTTGTTTGGTTTTGCTCCTCCTCGCTGCTCTTTGATTTTTGTCCTGTGCTAACCCCTGTTTATTGTGAGAGCGAGTGTGTGTGTGTGTGTGTGTGTGTGTGTGTGTGTGTGTGTGTGTGTGTGTGTGTACGTGTATGTACGTGTGTGTACATGTATAAAGGGCAGGTGTTGCCTTCCTCCTAACACGACCTGCTGCTTCTGTATTAATCTGTACAGAAGCAGTAAGACTTTTTCTTTTTTCAGACACACACACACACACACACACACACACACACACACACACACACACACACACACACACACACACCTCGATCTGGGTGGCTTTGTAGGTTTATGAGATCCTTAGATCCTGTATTCCACCTCACTGCCTTTCCATCACTTTTTACCATTCACACATTCTTCTTCCATCACTTTAGCTATCCATCTCATACACTTTCTCGCACACTCTCATTGTTTAAAATTCAGTTTGCTTTGTGAAGCACAAATGCTGATAATAATGCTGCCAAAGCTTCAAGGAGAAATTCATATTTTCACATTAAATCCTTTTCCGCCCTTGTGTGTTTGTGTGTGTTCGTATGCTCATTTCAATACCTTATTTTCCACTCAAATCATCAGGTCTTACCTCCGCCCTATAATGAGTTACAGTTCTCTCTAAGAGGACAGTAAGCAGAACAAAACTAAGAGTCTTTGGCCATGCTAGCAGGTCTGTGAGGCTGAGCTAAATGCTAGTCAGTCCCTCTAGGATTTTGCGGCCTTTTTTTGAGATTGTTGCGGCCCAAAATGCCTGATTTCGCGGGAGCTTTTGTAAGAAATTGCGATAAAAGTTGCGATGTCTTTTGTTTGTTGCAATGGAGTTGCGGGAGACAGTGAAAGTTGCAAAAATGTTGCGATTTTTTTTTTGTATAGTTCTTTCAAAATAAAAAGGAAACTTGTTTTGGGGAGAATAAAATTACTCTGGGCTGAGATTTCCTAGTAACCTTACCAAAAAGGCTCAGGATGCTGTAAACGTTGGTATAATATGAAAATGGCTGGTGGATTTAAGACAAAAAATAATAATTTATTGAATTAATAAAATTTGAACATATGTGTCAGTCGCTTGTTGATCTTTACATTGTTAGTTATTTTCCTATGCTGGCCTGGGCTGAGACACACATTACGGAGCAGTAGCCCCACCTGCTGCAGAGAGCCGACAGCCAGGATGGAAACGGCAGCAACTTCAGCGACTTTTAAATCGTTAAAGTCTACATTGATGTTAAAATGTATCGGACAGGTACAATGTTTACCATGTTCACCATATTATTTGAGCATTTTGCTAATTTGCACTGATGTTTTGCAGGTATTTGGTCATAAGCCAAAGTATTGGACAAAATAAAAGTTTGACCTGATGATGGCGCTAGATGAATAGTTGGATTCCCAAAGTACAATTCATCCTCTGCACTAACCGATGAGTTGTTAAAACATTTCAATAAAAAAGTATTTTAAAAAAAATGTCAACTTCATGGTGGTACTAGAAGAAGGATTGCCAAAGTCAGTAGGATTCATTCCCTGGGGACCATGAATGTATTTACCAAATTCCATCGTAATCCCTCCAATAGTTGTGGAGATATTTCGTTCTGGACCAAAGTGGTGGAACAGACAGACATTGCCA
>NC_135865.1:13149410-13211910 GCF_031162955.1 Sander vitreus
CGACCTGACTGCCGCTCTGAGGGACATCCGCATGCAGTATGAGGGCATCGCCGCCAAGAACATTGCAGAGGCGGAAGAATGGTACAAGTCTAAGGTAGGACGGGAGCACACACACACACGCACACGCACACGCACACGCACACACACACACACACACACACACACACACACACACACACACACACACACCTGTGTGTTTTCTGGAGACTTACTCTAACCCTAACCATAACCACCAAACCTTTAAGGAGGTTTTTGAAAGTGCCCAACCCAGGCACTGCGTCGTAACCCAAACATAACCTAAACCTTAACCTAACCTTTTATTAAGTCTTCATCTTAAAATGTAATGATTTATGTTATGGGGACCTCCATTTTGTTCCCAGAAAGAAGGCGATTCCCACAATGTAAACAGATTTATGTCCCCACAACATGAGTAATACATTCCCACACACATACACATACAGATAGTCTCCTTCAGCTGTTGTACTGCTAAAACCTAATCCCCCCTCTCCTCAGGTGTCTGACCTGAGCCAGGCTGTGAATAAGAACAATGATGCACTGCGTAATGCCAAGCAGGAGAGCATGGAGTACAGGCACCAGATCCAGTCCTACACCTGTGAGATCGACTCACTCAAGGGCACCGTGAGTATTGACCGCAGCATCAAGACACACAAGACACCCCTTATCTCCATCTTTCTATCACTTTCACTCTGTGTTCGACCACTGCGTTCCACTTCTAACCTCACGTCTCTGTTCCCCTGTAGAATGAGTCTCTGCTGCGCCAGATGAGAGACATGGAGGATCGCATGACCCGGGAGGCTTCTGGTTACCAGGATACTATCTCACGATTGGAGGAAGACATTAATAAGATGAAGGTAATTAGTGATTTTACACTCTTCACTCGATGAATCCACCAGGTTATAGAAAGTTGCATCAAACTGGTGCAGAGTTCAGGTTTCTTTTCACTCTAGTGATAATCATTGACTAGAACTTATAGATTTAGCCACTGCATCACTGATTATTAAAATAAATTGACAGCCAACTTGAGAGCCACTGAAACCTCCAATGGGAACACTGCCTGTGTTTGTGATTCTACAGCTATTACAAATATATAACAGGTTTTGTTAAGTTTGTGCTTGGTGTGAAGTTTATTTGAGCAGACAATACAACTGTTTATGTATTGATTTAAAGGATGATATGGCTCGTCACCTGAGAGAGTACCAGGACCTCCTCAATGTGAAGATGGCCCTTGATATTGAAATCGCCACCTACCGCAAGCTGCTGGAAGGAGAGGAAAGCAGGTGTGTGTGCATGTGTGTGTGTGTGTGTGTGTGTGTGTGTGTGTGTGTGTGTGCGCATGCTGTTCACTTTTAGATGTCTGTGAAGTTAAATGACTTTTGTTTCAAGCTGTCTATCATATTTTTCATTGAGGTGTTTAATAGTATTTAAGTCTTTCTACCCTGTTACCAGCTTGTAGGCTAATGCTGAATGCCATGCTTCTCCTTTTTGCAGGATCACTGTGCCTGTCCAGTCTGCTTATTCCTCTATTGGATTCAGAGGTAGGAGCAACAGTACATAGTTTTCCCTTCACACAGAAATATCCCATACAATCCATTTTACAGTCCCGATGAGTCAATGAAGGGATATCAAAAGTCTAATTATAGCTTGTGACTGTATATGGTAGGTGCTATTTTAAAGACATGTTGCATACCTGCAGTGACATATTCTGACCACTGTATGGCAATATTGACAAAACTTTCTTGGCTTTTTGATGCACAGGGGCAATCATCAACAAGCCACACATCAATAATCACACAACTTAGCCTATTCGCCTGATGTCTTGAACCGTCCAAATGTGCAATTAATCTCTGCCAATACATTCACTGGCACCACTTTGCGGCTGCTTAAATGAAAACAGTGAACAGTAATTAAAGATGATGTATTAGGTGCAGCCACAATTCATTAGCATCCTTGATTTTGAATATGAGTTGAAATATTTAAGTGGCATAGTCATACTAACTCATCTAGCCCATTTGATGGCTGTCCCATTCATGTGCAAAGCGAGTCATTATGTTGTTCAAAGCCAATTAGAGCATGAGTCTTCTAAAGGAATTAACTTTGTGCTTATTGTATGAGTTTATGAAGTAGTGTAAGAGCTGTATGAATGTGTTGTTACAGAGACCAGTCCTGAGTCCCAGCATCAGCGCTCCTCAGAGGTTCACTCCAAAAAGACTGTTCTCATCAAGACCATCGAGACCCGCGATGGAGAGGTTTGAGCACAGAAACACACACATATAGTAGATATATAGTACACTTACATAACATACAGTACACTTTTCAGCCCCAACACACCCATAGCCCTATATACTGTGATATCATTTTTGCACCTATTTATTTGAGCGAGAGTTAAGAGATAACATTAATTATTCTTCAACTAAATGATTTTCATTTGTTATATTCTTATCCAGATGAAGTATTCTTTGAGCCAGGTGCTAGTGCCCAGTCTGTAAGTCTGGTTCCTATATCCCAACTACTTTTTATCATCTGTTCACTATGGGTTGAAGCAAACTACCAGATTTTGGATCTGTGTCTAAAATAGGCTGAAGTTAGCATGTGGCTGGGACAGCATAGATTATGCAGAGAGTAGAACGCAACCTATATATTGTAATCATAGCTGCAAAAAAACATCTCTAGTATCTAACTGTTGACTCAAATCTTGTAGTTTGTATCGACCCTGTATAGACACTTAAAAGTAAACCTCAATCCTCCACACCGGTTTCTGTAAGGCAGCTTTACTGTCAGTGGCCTCTGTGTCCCCCGGCACAGCACTTCACTCCAAACAATACCTGCTTGATGTAAAATACTCCCACTGTATTATTTGCAACACTCTGTCCTCAACATAGATAATTCATGTTTTTTCCTCCTTCTTTCCTCTTCAGGTTGTCAGCGAGTCAACACAGCATCAGCAAGACATCATGTAAACCGGAGGAGGCAACATTAGAAACACCATATATGATAAATGAATACAATAAATAGTACAAAAATGGAAATTTTCCTACCACAATTTATAAGCTGACCCTTTTTTAGAGACATAATGAAGCACAAAATTATAAAAGCTAATGCAACCGGAATACATCTTTAGACAATGTACTGTATACATCATAAACAGGATAAATGCAGTATGGAGGCACAATGCATTACCTTCAGCGTGGTTTTAAATAAAGGTCATTCCAGGAATTATGCTTTATTCTTGTTAGTTTCTTGCTTTCAAAAACACCTGAATTTGTCATATCTTGTCTGCAAAAAAATATTCAATGGCAAGAGTTTCAAATTATTAAAATCAAGGCCTTGTGTAGCTGTATTGGCCCAGTATTCACAGGGAGGTTTGCAAGGTGCAAGAAAGATCAATGGGCCTGAAACGCCATAGTCAAAAGCAATTTTGTAACGGTACTTTTCACTGCACATATTCCAAGTCTTTTTGTGCAAATGTACAAGTGTATGACTTGATTAAGAAGGGATTTTATTTGTGTAACTGATTTAAGGAAGTGAAATGTTGTCAGAAACACAAACATCTAATGAAAAAGGAACTCAGTCATGTTTGAAGTTTGAACTCATGTGCTGGGTGTTTGATTGTATGAGTATGGGTGACCGGGAAATGTTGCTTCACTGTGGCCAAAAACTCAAATAAAGAGATTTGTTATCACCGTTTGTCACTTGAGTCAGCCAGTTTTTTAAGATTTTGTAATAAAAGAAAAATGTGTCTGTACATAGCACATGTATTGTGTAAGACAATTTCCTTTTTAAACTCATCTAATTAGCATTCATTAGATAGCCCACAACATGCCTTTCCATTGGTTTCTTTATGAACTATTTCTACCCACTGCATTCATCATCTGATGTGGGCTGTGTTAGCTTTTTAAAATCATACAAGTGTAACCGCCTTCTGTTAACATTTAATTCACTTTTATAAAGCAAATAGGAGTTGCTGCCTTGCTATTGAAATTATCAGTAACAGGACTGGCCTCGGTGCAGGGAAAAGTGAACAATGGCTTGTTAATGAGCTGGCCTCGGTCGTGCTTTGCTGCCAGCGGAAAGAAGATTAGCACAGCATCAAGAATTATACAGTCAATTATACAATCTGTGTGGTTTGTGTCTGATGTCATTGGACTGAAAATGTCAGCAGAGGTTAAAAGGGGAGTGAAGGAGGTGAGAGAAAAGAAAGATACAGTAAGTCAACCAGATGCTTAGTTTTTCCATGTGTCCTTCATAGTTTCTGTATCGTAGTTAAAGCCTGCAGGGCAGTAAGAAGTATTGCATAAATAAGGATATACTGTATAGCCTGACCGATAGTGATTTTGATATTTGAGAACTAAAAAAAATCTGACAATAACATATCAGCCAATAGACTATATATATTTTTAAATGAACACATACCAGAAATAAACAATATAGATAGGGATTCCCTCAGATTTATTTAAAAAAAATTGTGACAACATACTGAGTGAGACATTTTACAATAATAAACTTGTCAGTGCTCTCTGACAAACTGTGGCTTTAGTATCACTGGCCAAACACACCTTATTTTGTTCTCTGAACTGTCACTGTTAATGTCAAATGTTTGTATTAGTGTGTGCAAGTGTGCCTTGGTATTTGGTATTAGTACTCATGAATGCACCTCTGTATATAGATATCACTATTTAGGAACAGTAGAGACAAACAAGACCATTAGATTGTAGAATCACAATGTTTATCATATTTTAGGTCCATATAAATTCATGCTATCAATAATAATAATAATAATAATAATTAGTCGATTTGTACACATTTAAACAGCATGGAAGGAAAATGAATTGTTGTCTCTTTTCAAAATGTGGAGCAACTATTGAATTACTGAAGGTAGCTGATAATCAGAGTCAAGGCTCAGTTTGTTTGCTGATTTTCAACATTACACGTTGAAACAGCAGGATGAGAATGATACAAGTGCTTCCAGCACCCAGCCAAATCAAACCAATTGGACATACAGTAGTAACAATATAAAACAGGCCTGATCCAATCAGCTGGATAAATGACACAAGTGATCATGATGTAAACATGAAAATGAAAGAAAACGTTTGTACATTTTAAAATCATTTACAGTTCAATATCTACAACAAGTGTTTCCTCACGTATATTTAGCACTGACAGGCAATCACAAAAAATAATGAAAACAAAAATAAAAAAGCTAATAAAAAGAACTGACAATTTAATTACAATAATTCATGTTGTCCCCAAAGACAAGAATAGTGCCTATTATGTTTAAAATTTCTAAAATGTAAAGACAGTGATGTTAAAAGCACTTGACAGTAAAACCCCCAAATAAGCCCCAAACAGGACTAAAGTGTAAGCAAAAGCCCAAATAACACTTGAACAGCCACTACTGCAAAACATTATTGGTACAATGATAACAATGATACAGTAGATTAGAAGGTGACTTAGCATAATGCATGTCAATAGGAGGGAAATTGTTTTAATGTATTTTCAAAGCCCTTTACCTGGACAGCGTAGAGAAAAGAGAAGAGAAGAGAAGAGAAGAGAAGAGAAGAGAAGAGAAGAGTTGAGTTTGTACTTCATTCAGTCAATGTGGATTGTGTTTTGTGCACCCTGGGACCAACAAACTATAACTGGAAATCTGAGGTTTTCACATGACAACAGGGACACACTAAAATACTGACACATTGGAAACAGTTACACAAGGATTCTCATGCAGTATGGGTTAAGGTGGTAATGATTGGTCCTCTAGTGCTAAGCCCGTCACATCCCATCTTAAGTACAGTACCGTGGAATGTTTTTGTTTAGAAGTAAAATCTCCAAAAATTGACATAAACACAAACATAAAGTCTTTTTGCAGTAACATTTAGTCTCAGTGGGCATTGTAACATTGGTAGTGTTGGTGTTTATTGTGGGGAACTACGGTACGTCAATTTCAAAGAGGTTCAAATAAAACTAAAATAGTTCCTTTGTTCCTCCCTGTACAAATCTAACTCCCTTCCCCTCTCTGTTCAGGACAACAATATCAATGTTCGGAGCACATTTGAATTTAAAAACAACTCATATGCAGAGATGTATGTAACACACAAACATATGCACACATAAACAGTAAGTCTAGGGAAAAAAAAGGTCCAGTAGTAAACATTAGAGGGCGCCATTTGCAAATGATTTCATCTTTTCACTCTTATCATTTACAAGAGATTATCATCCTCCTCCTCCTTCTCAACATTTAGAACTGCATCCAAACTATAGGATTCACATCTTTAATCGGACCAGTAAATTGGCAAAAAAGAGGAAAAACAATACAGCACATTTTACATACATTACAATGAAACCCCCTCTCCTTGGCCAAAATTTGGTGCAGTCCATCACTTGCCACAGGGCTCCTGTGTCCACTCACACACACAAACACACTATATTTAACTCTGCCATGTATGACCAGATAGCAATGTATTGTCTTTGTGCCTTAACAGCATATTTAGACAAATAGCTGACAAATTAAAGATTTTGTTTAAGGTTAGAAGAGCACAATGGACATGAGAGCACTTAAAAACATGTCAACAAAGATAATGACATACAGCAGCTTAAAACATGTTTTGAATTCAATGGAAATGGGAAAAAAGAGGGGAGGTACGGATGTGTCTCCTGCTCAGCTCTGTGGTAAAACAGCTGACGATGGAGGGCAAAAGGAGAGTTATGAGATTCCCCTTGGAAAATGGCACCAGTGTAGGCAATGACATATGTAGAGTTGCACACCTAAAAGCAGACCATTTTTTCTGCTTTTTAAAGCAGCAGAAGACTTGTGCTGCCATTTCTGGATTGACAGGGTATCAGTGAAGATACCAGGCTGACTTTATATACTTCACACATGACCTTTCAGTGAAGAAGATGATGAAGAAGAGCTGCCTTTCTGTGTCAGTGTTAGCTGTGTTATTTGTTGTTGTTCTTCTGTCATTTTCCTCTGAGCGCTCTTAATGCAATACTTGAAGCACATCATTTCCTCGTTAATAACCCTTGAACTGGGGGGCACCTGGGTAGCTCAAATGGTAGAGCGTGCACCTCATGTACAGAAGCTCAGTCCTCGCCGCAGCGGCTGCAGGTTTGATTCCGACCTGCAGCCCTTTGCTGCATGTCGCTCCCCCTCTCTCTCCCCTTTCATGTCTATGCTTTCCTATCAAATAAAGGCCTAAAATGCCAACAAATAATCAAAAAAAATAATAATAATAACCCTTGAACTAAAGATACTGTGGAAGGTTTTTTGAAGGTTGTGCTACCTTGACTCCATGAAAGCCACTCCTGCATCATTTTTTAAATGATGCAGCCCTCCTGTGGAGAAATTAGTGTTTTGATTGTTTCCTTCACTGCAGTCTGAGAGAAAACTTCTTATGACTTGAAGCAACCAGAAGATTCTTTAAATCAAATATTTCAATCAACTCCCTACCAGACAGGTCTATTTTTTCCAGTGTCCCCGAGACCAGTATGGTAACGTAAGAAGTTTAAAGTTGAAGAAATACAGTATGTAATGACTCATGTTCAAAATTTGACCAAGCAATCAGTTCTTGCTCCATCCAAAAGAAGAGGCTCTGCTCTTGTGTCTTGACATTCATAAAAAACAAAACATGACCGAACTGGCCGAATAAATACAACTTCTTACAGGTCTGAGAGGAGAAAACCAGTGTGGGACATATTGAGTTCCTGTAGGCAGTTGATTAGGTTGGCATAGTAGGGTTAGATTTTCTACCCCTAACTGTGACAAAGAGGTTTGAAGTAGCCTTGTGTGATTGTGTGTGTGTGAGGTTGTGTGTGTGCGTGTGCATTTCTCCATCTCAGATGCGTACTGGGGGTCCACTGGGAGCCGTGAGGGGCACTCGAGAGCCGCAGTCGTAGTCGAGTTCGGCCATCCGGGAGCGGCTCATCATTCGACTGTGGGAGTACGCTCGTCTGTCTGTTTGTCTGTCCCTGAAACTCCGGATGTAGCTCTGTGGGTGGACATATATATATGTCATATGTTGGTCATATATATATATATACATATACATATATACACACACCCATTACAAAGGTCAAATTCATGGGAAAATACACGTTATTTTTCTCTTTTGTTAACATTTCCACATATGGCATTTGTGCTGCATTCATGTGGTGTCGGAATAATTGGGAAAATTCATTGCAATAACACTGTGAGATAGGGCATCACTTGGAGGAGGTCTGTACTCTCTGAGTGCCCTTCTAGTTGTATTTTGTTTGTAAATTAGCACATGAAATAGAAATACTAAAAATATTACTAGAGAGCTTATTTTTAATGTCTTGAAATATTTTTTGAAAGCATGACATTTTGACCTATACAGCCAGAATCTCAAATTCATTTCATCTTAAGAATAAGGAGGCTACTGCATCTTACCGGTGACAGCACATCTCCATCAAAGCGCCTTTTAGGGTTGGCCTTGCGGTGGTAGCCGGGTTCAGTCTGAGGAGGAGGGACTTTAGGTGGCTGAGAGCTCTGGGCTTGGTGATGAGGGTGGGAGGCCGCTGGGTGATGGTACTGCTGGTGGTGGTGAGTGGTGTGGGCTTTCTGCTTGTGGTTGGTCTTCTGGTTCTCTCGTTTTTTCTTCTTCTTGTTCTCCTTTTCCTTTTTCAGCCTCTCTTCCCGTTGTCGGATCCGCATGAGCTGGACCCTCCGTTGCTGTCGACTCAAAACCACTGGTGACAAAGAGACCAGAGATGTGATAATGTGCGGAGAGAGAAGGGACAATAGATAATAATGGGGGAGTGAGAGGACGATAAAGACAGAACAATGCAGCTTTTTATAGAAAAACAAAACTGATTCAAGTCAAAAAGAAAGGACACATTCAAAATCACTCAGACTGACCAGAAAACAGGAGAAACCTTCGATCGGATGAAATTTTCTTTTAGATATATTTAAATTAGCTTTTAAATGCTGATGGTGAATTATCCCAAAGGGGGTTATTGTAAGTACAGGCTACAAAAAGAAACATGAAGAAAAAAACACTGATGTCCATTTCCTAGTTTCTTTCATTCTATTCAGTCCGTTGACAGACAGATCATTTTCCTCGCTGCATGTACTCACACTGAGCTGCTCAGTCTCCAGACATATTGTGAGTGGGTGAGTGTGTTCCGTGTTATTTCCACACCCTCCCTAGCAAAGGATGTCCAAAATACATCCTGTCGCACTGTCCATTGATCACCCATGTGATTACTTTGGGTATGCACGTTTGTAAGCATTTTGATTCAGCGGTATAATATGCAGTAGTGTCAGGGATCTGTTTCATGCTCATTATTATAAGTATGACATCCCCGCTGAACTTCCTGAAGGCAATATGTATTGTATGCGTCACAGTTAATGTGTGTGTGTGGGTGTGGAAGTGTTATGAGGTCTATTGTTTCTTTGTGAGGGCAGACAGCGAACGAGGCACCATCTGCCAGGGAAACTGCTTACAGAGGGGCCTCGACGGACCAGACCCGGGCAGCAGACGCTGGCTCTGGGGACGTGGAATGTCACCTCTCTGTGGGGGAAGGAGCCGGAACTTGTGCGGGAGGTGGAGTGCTACCGGTTAGATCTGGTGGGGCTTACCTCTACGCACAGTCTCGGTTCTGGAACCATACTCCTGGATAGGGGTTGGACTCTTTTCTTCTCCGGAGTTGCCCAGGGTGTGAGGCGCCGGGCGGGTGTGGGGATACTCACAAACCCTAAGCGCCGCTACGTTGGAGTTTAACCCGGTGGACGAGAGGGTCACCTCCCTACGCCTGCGGGTTGTGGGGGGGGGGAAATCTGACTGTTGTTTGTGCATATGCACCAAACAAGAGTTTGGAGTATTCGGCCTTCTTGGAGACCTTGAGTGGAGTCCTGCATGGGGCTCCAGTGGGGGACTCCATAGTTCTGCTGGGGGACTTCAACGCGCACGTGGGCAATGATGGAGACACATGGAGAGGCGTGATTGGGAGGAACGGCCTCCCTGATCTAAACCAGAGTGGTTGTTTGTTGTTGGACTTCTGTGCTAGTCATGGGTTGTCTATAACGAACACCATGTTCGAACATAGGGATGCTCATAAGTGTACTTGGTACCAGAGCACCCTAGGCCAAAGGTCAATGATCAATTTTATAATCGTTTCATCTGATCTGAGGCCATATGTTTTGGACACTCGGGTGAAGAGAGGGGCGGAGCTGTCAACCTGAGCCAGAAGGCAAAGCTCTCAATCTACCGGTCAGTTTTTGTTCTTACCCTCACCTATGGTCATGAAGGCTGGGTCATGACCGAAAGAACAAGATCCAGGGTACAAGCGGCCGAAATGGGTTTCCTCAGGAGGGTAGCTGGCGTCTCTCTTAGAGATAGGGTGAGAAGCTCAGTTATCCGTGAGGAGCTCGGAGTAGAGCCGCTGCTCCTTCGCGTCGAAAGGAGCCAATTGAGGTGGTTCGGGCATCTGGTAAGGATGCCCCCTGGGCGCCACCCTAGGAAGGTGTTCCAGGCACGTCCAGCTGGGAGGAAGCCTCGGGGAAGACCCAGGACTAGGTGGAGGGATTATATCTCCAACCTGGCCTGGGAACACCTCGGGATCCCCCAGTCGGAGCTGGTTAATGTGGCTCGGGAAAGGGAAGTTTGGGGTCCCCTGCTGGAGCTGCTACCCCTGTGACCCTATACCGGATAAGCGGACGAAGATGGATGGATGGATGGATGTACTCACACTGAGCTGCTCAGTCTCCAGACATATTGTGAGTGGGTGAGTGTGTTCCGTGTTATTTCCACACCCTCCCTAGCAAAGGATGTCCAAAATACATCCTGTCGCACTGTCCATTGATCACCCATGTGATTACTTTGGGTATGAACGTTTGTAAGCAGTTTGATTCAGCGGTATAATATGCAGTAGTGTCAGGGATCTGTTTTACGCTCATTATTATAAGTATGACATCCGCGCTGAACTTCCTGAAGGCAATATGTATTGTATGCGTGACAGTTAATGTGTGTGTGTGTGTGTGTGGGTGGGTGTGGAAGTGTTATGAGGTCTATTGTTTCTTTGTGAGGGCAGACAGCGAACGAGGCACCATCTGCCAGGGAAACTGCTTACTGACACCCCCCTTTTCTTTTCCTCAGCTCACCCCACCTCAGGCCCCTCTGGCTACATGCTACTGTGTGTGTGTGTGTGTGTGTGTGTGTGTGTGTGTGTGTGTGTGTGTGTGTGTGTGTGTGTGTGTGTGTGTATTCAGGTACATCTATCTTTGTGAGCTTTGTGAGCTTTAGATCTTGCGAGGGAGGACATTTTGGCCAGTCCTTACATCTTTAAAAGGCAGTTTGAGAGTTTAGTTTCAAGTTAGGCTAAGGGTTGGGGTTAACAATTTAGTTGTGATGGTTCAGGTTAGGGTTAAGGGCTTGGGAGTGAATTACTACAATCAAGTATCACAAGTGTATCGGTACAAATGTGTGTGTGTGTGTGTGTGTGTGTGTGTGTGTGTGTGTGTATGATCATTGTCCACACATGACAAAAAAAGGTGCACAATAATTCATTCATGCCTGTGTCCGGCACTCTATTCAATCAGCTGACAGACGGCAGACAGATGATTTTCCTTACTGCTCCACTTGGGTGCTCTGCTTACATGTTGTGCCCCAGTTTATTACCCTCCCCTGCCCTTCCCCCATTACACCTGCTCCCTCTTTTCGCCTTCTCCTTTCCCATATCCTTTTTTTCTCTGTCAATACAGTGTTTGTCATCATAAAGGACAGACAAACTCGGACAGCTGTAAATAAGGTTTTTTTAAGTTACATTTAGGAATACATGGTGTATAGGTCAATGTAAACGGGTTTTTAAGAAACACAACGATGACCCTTACTGACCTGGCTCCTATCACAAAGCAGCAGTAATTGCAGTAACATTCATAGTATACTTGCTAGATCCTCCCCTTCTTTTTCCCCCTTATTTTTTCCAATCACAGGCTGTACTGTATATACGGCAACAAGCACGCAACACACATGCAGTTGTATACAGAAATGCAACAATGTTTTCTTTTTTTCGTCTTTTTGCTTTCTTTTATCCCTCCTTGGGTGCTTCAATTGACAAAAATTCTATCTATGATAGAGATCTATGTTTATACAATTCATTTGTCTGTGTGTGATTGTTTAACGGTGTGAAAAACCAGAGTGTGATCAATGCATGTTGGTCCTGTTTCTAAACATAAAACCACATGATAAGAAATGAAGGCTTTTTAGCAACTTTTTGTGACAAAGCAGTGTGTCTTGAATTTTTTGAGAATCAATTCCCTTTCTTATAGACCGTTTTTATCCTATATGTGCTATATCTACCTCTGTCTAGGTCTCTTTCCACCCATACTCAATTGCACATTTTTCAAAATAGCACTAAAAAGCTTCTTCTATCTCTTTGCCCACACCCTCTTACTGGAAGCCACGACGGCCTGCTGTTTAATCCCATTATTTTAGGCCATGTGTGACTTCTTCTAAGACACTGTTTAACTCAGCATGTCATACGCCAGCAATGATCAAATGTAAGAATTTGTGTGTGTGTGTGTGCGTGTGTGCACAAATGAATGAGATGTGTGTGTTTCAATTTTCCTGCAGTTAGTGCATGAGGGAGTGAGAGACTAGGCCCCAGTATATTTCTGTCCCTGTCTGAGGCTGTTTATGTGTATGAGCTGTGTGTATTTGTGTGCTGCATTTACAGTGTGTGTGTGTGTGTGTGTGTGTGTGTGTGTGTGTGTGTGTGTGTGTGTGTGTGTGTGTGTGTGTGAGAGAGTGATCTTGCCATCTGTGTTTTTGTTTTTTTTTAGAACAGATTAAGGCTGTCTCTGTCAATAGCTCATTCTGCTGACAACACTAATGTTAGTGTATTTAGACTTTCCCTCACACAGTGTTCCCTGCCCTCACAATGGTCGTGATTTCTTAAGCTGTCAATTAAACTGCCTATCTAATAAAATTAGGGTAGATGTGTGAGTCTTGATAAAATGGCTCCAGCTTGTAGTGGCCTTTGTGAGATCGATACTGAAACAAGCCTCATCATCATTCTGTGTACTTGACTTGCTTAATGTGTATCTAAGATTAAAGTTAAAATCAAATACATGAAACTAGATTGAATGCATCCTTGATTAAACACCCCATGCACAAACGTCAACATAGTCGTCTTTATGTCTATAGTAAATGTAATGGGTGATATTGGTGGTAAATGCTGTAATATGAATTTAAAGCTGCACTATACACCATGTGTTTCCAGAGGTCTGCACCAGCCTTGCCTGAAGCTTGTGGCTGTGGCCTACATTGCCATAAAGCCAGAGCGGACACAGTGAGGTGAGCACCACCTCTCTTCATCATCAGCCATTTCTGGGCACATCCATTGTGTCTTCCAGGTTAGAGTAGTAGCTGCATCACACTGTAGCTTTATTTCAGCAGTAAACTAATATGACATTTGCATTTCAATTTAGGAAAATGCAATTGACTCTTTTTTCATAAGATGCACGTTTGTGCATTTTTGAATTCATTAGCTTGGCTACTGTTGGCTACTGTTTTCTGATATGTCATGAGGATACGTCCCTTCAGCCTTAGGCATTCTCATTTCCCTCATTTCCCTAAATGTTTATGGAATTTTCTAAACCTGCCATTTCCTTTGTCCAGAAAATGTCCCCGGTGTATTCACACCTTTACATATTACCTGACCTCCACATCCACCTGAAAAACTTGCTCCCAATTCCCTTAGCAGCTGCCTGTCTCTGCCCCCGTTTCTCTAAATCTGCCTGTGAGCTGCTACCTGTGTTTTGGACCTACTACCCGATTCTCACCTGCCTTTGACCACTGTTGGCTTTGTTTACTTGCTTGAAGTACATACAACATACTGACTGTACTTCATTTTCTTGTATTTTAATTTGTTGTACTGTATTACATTTTATTGTGAAGCACTTTGTGATTTTTATCTCCGAATTGTGCTATACAAATAAACTTTACTTACTTGCTTACTTACTTACATCATGTGAAGAACCAAAATCAACAAATAGGGCAAAAGAATTATTCTAAAAATACGTTGCTCCAACCACAACAACATCTGTGTCCTAAGATAGCTTTGAACCTGGTTAAAGGAGTCTGGTTATGTGTGTAAAGCTGCGTCACTCACCCTCTGTGTGAGAAAATCCCTCTGCAGTGACTTTCCATTGGATCAGCACTCCGAGGAGGGCCAGGACAGGCCACACCCCCAAGATGACCCAAGTAAACCAGCACACTGGCTTCTTTGGTGCCACCTGCAAATAGTATACTTACAATTTAAATGAATAATTTAATTTTAATAAATCTTCCAACACCATTATTTTTAATACATCTTCCAACACTTGAACTTAATGATGACAATTTTGTCAGTTTGCACAGACCTCCCTGTTCTCAGATTTTATCTGTCAGTCTGCCAAACTCTCTCTCTCTTGTGCAAACAAACACATGGAAAGCGCAGACCAAAGCAAGCAGTCCACTAACAAAATCCAGTGACACAGTAATAATGCACACACATGACCTCCCTCTAACATATAGATTACTCATACACAGAACAAAAACATGCCTCAAGGTAACTTCAAATAAATGAATGGCATTTATTTCTCTCTGCCACTAACAGTTTACACAGACACACAAACACACACACAGATGAGCCTACCTTGAGTCTCTCGTAGACGTAGTGGACCAAGGCGAACAGCTCTATAAAGTAATCCACGGTGACAGTGATGATGGCAGAGCCGAATGTGGCGGTGGAGAGGGTGACGAAGCAGCGCTGCCATTGAAGAGTGAGGACGGCAAATAGCGTCCCAGAACCCAGGAGAATACCCAGAGGAACCCACACTGTTCTGGGGTGGTAGAACTCCTCCATAACCTTGGAGAGAGGGGAGGGTGAATTTTACTTTGGCAGTTGGTATTTCCTTTATGGTATTTTTATTGTTTTAATCAGCAGAATTAGGACCTGGTCACATCGACCTTCATGACATGAGACATGTATAAAATCTAATTAATTTGATTGCAGCAAAGTAAATCCACACCAAGAGTTTAGTTATGGTGAACTTCGACTTGCGAAATACCACCATGGCTTATAGTCACCATCTACCAAAATGGATGACCTGAGGCCTGCCTTTTGGTGTGGTTTGCAGTTACAATATCACTTTAAGTAGATGTTTTTAGTGCTGATGTGCTGATTTGTAGTTGACAAGCTAACTTTTTTGCTAGCACCCATAATGACAAGCTAAATAAAAAGCTACCTAGCTCTTTGTACTGCCTATGCAGTAATTCACTGGCCGATTTATGTGTTTTCATCTCTTAAGATGCTGCCATTACTGCTGTGGGAAAGTCGTTTTAATTGCATTTCAACGTAGGTTCTACAGGCTCTCCTGGGCATATTTTTTTTGTTAAAAGCTTTGCAAAAGTGGTAGAGTACCACAACCACATATTCCACTTGTTGGTGTGACAATACAATGCTTTATTTGTAAAGCTCATATGCATGGGAAGTTTTATCACTTATTTTAAGGTGCCACTGTATTTTCCTTGATGTTCTGTATGCAAATAAACATTTAAATGTCTCTCCTCACCACCAGTGAAGCCACTCCAACCAGTAGGCCCAGCAGCAGGCCCACCATAAACAGCCCCACACTTCGAACCAACATGGTCACAAGGCCACACAGGGTCCCGATACCCAGGCCAATGCCCACTGACGCCTCGACGCTGAGCTGAGTGTCCATCACTCTCTCCTTGTAGCACAGCATGAAGATGACCACAGAGCCAAACATTAGGCCTGTGAGGAACAATACAGCCTTGAAGCATCGATAGCCTGGAGGAGTAATGGGAAACAGACCACTGGGAGGTTATCACAAGCATACAAACGCTGGTACATGCTGTAGTGTGTATATGACTCGGTTTCTTTTTAAACACACACAACAAGCAGTAGCTTTGAATGCTGCATCAGGATCGACATAACCTGAACATATGCCAACCTCATCCACTGCCAAAAACATACCAAGACCAGTGTACAACAACAACAACAAAGCCAACAAAAGGGTTTATAAGTTGTAACTATAGACTAGACCATAGATGATTGTAACTAATTGTTTCATTCATTTTGATCTAAAGCCATTAAAAGCAACCTTTTACAGCCTCTGTAAAACCTTCAGCTGATGTTTATCATTCTCCATCATAATTTCTTTTTTTCTTACTATCTAGCTATGTATTTCATCTAACAGATCTCACCAATCGACAGTTTGATTACTTTACTTCCTTCCTGGAAAATGCAAATTGCTAAAATGGGATGCATTTCTTCATTATGAGCAGATAAGCTGTCTCTATAAACCTTTATGAAACTGCTTAAAAATATGATATTCATCGTATTACAAAAGGTCATCCACATTCATTAGTCAACAGGCCTGCTGAATAAAACAGCTGCTCTGCTACTTTTTTGTTTCTTTTCCCATCGTATGCTCCCTCCTGTCCTTGGCTTTCTCTCTGTTTATCTCTCACCAGTTTATTTCCATTTTAATGTGCTTTATTGCAGTGAGAAAAGACGGCAACGCATTAAAAAGCTCAAATTATCAACCGTTACAAACTCCTTGGACCTTGCTTTTGTGTTTATTAATGTTTGCATCTCCCTTTCTTTTTGCTCTATATCTCCTTCTCTGTGTATGTGACTGGACTCTGTCTGGAGGGGAAGCAGCTTCAGATTGTTATCTGTGTGTAATCAGGCATTGCACAGCTGAGCCAAACAATACTCTCCCTCTCATCCAACCCACTGTCCATGCTGCTCCATCTTGACCATACCTCATTTATTTGATGCGCTTCTAGCTTTCTTTACTTGCCTCTACTCATTCCTGGGTTTTTTCCTTTGTATCTTTCAGCCACCAGGCCCCTAAATAAAACGTGTGCTGAATGCCACTGTATTTTCTACAGTTGTTTCCTATCTTCTGTAACAGAATGCCTGAATGAATAGTTTGATGTGGAGTAACTGGGGCATTTCCAAAGCATCTACAGCCACCTCAACATTGGTTTGGTCAGCAGCCATCACAAACTCCCAACATTGTTCTTCCATACCAGATAGTCTGGATTGATTTCTAGTATTATGAAATATAATGCCTCTCCTTGACTGCTCCTAATCTTCTGGTCCACTTTCCTTGTCTCCCGCACACCAACACACCCACACCCACACACACACAGTTCCACCCCTCCTACTCCCTCTTTTGTTCCTTGTTGCTTCCCTTACTTTTCCTCCAGCCATCAGAACCCTCCATCCCATCTGTTCACTCTGGCTTATTCAGCTCTTGTCTGCTTCCCTTCCACTCTCTTTTCCTTTGCGTCATCCATCTTGTCCCTACAACACATCACTCGCTGCAACTTTTTTTTTTTTTTCTCTGGATCAAATAAATGACAGACCTTTTCTTCTCAAGACCTTGGAACTAAACCAAATTCTGCAGTTGCAAGAGGCATCTATCAGCAGGGAGTGTCAATTTTCAGAATGCAGAAATGTCATTTCAAATGTGACTGTGGGGTTTCTGAGAAACATCAACAATATGCATTGTGTCTCATTTGCAGAACAGTCAGTTTGTTTGGTTATAAAGCAAGATCTGGCACAGCATGAGGGGGGAAATGCACCTATTTATCTTCTCTCAGAGTATGCTGTCAAACAAACAGAGAAACCAATAGAAAACAGATGGTGAAGGACTGAGGAGCTTAAGTATTTCAAGTAAAATTATGCCATTCAGTCTTATAATACAATGCTTTGCTGTTAATGGTTTGGAAGCATGTATAATACAACCTTTTTAATCAGTGTCATTCCCTAAATTGAAGTTTTTGTCAACTAGAGACTTTCAGGCTGATGTTAATTAAACAGATACAGAAAACATAAGTATTACTTCCATTTGGCCGGAGATACAGGACTCTCAAATGAAGAAGAGCTAGTTTTAGCAGGGGTTTTGTCCCTTCTGCAATAGCAGCCCTGAACAATCTGCCTCGCTGACACTTTTGTGAGCTGGAATGATAGATGCTTTCATGGAGATTCTGTGTACTGACTCTATTTGTATGTGGCTTTCTGTGTATGTGTATATATTTATATGTTGCTATGTATATGGCTAGGTTTACTGACTGTGGAAAGAAATATCCCTCTGGGACACTAGATCTACATGTAAAGATAGCATTTAGCTTGCTAAATGCAATGATTCCAATGTTAGCATGCTAATGCTAGCAGAGAGCTGAAGCTGATGAAATACTTTTTTTTAATTTGTCAATCCACATAATCCACAAGGTACATGTAAGTGGCAGTTGAAATGTATCTTAAGCAAACCCCTTTTTATACACACAGTACACACATGCAAATTAGGAGGTAGTGCAGGGTCAGCCATGGTGCCCTTGGAGCAGTTTGGGGGTTCAGTGCCTTGCTGAAGGGCACCTTGGCAGTGCCCAGGAGGTGAACTGGCAACTCTCTAGCTGCCAGTCCCACTCCATACATGGTCCGTATGAGTTGGGTTACTCTATCCGACGAACCTCTTAAGCCAAGTCCCTATGGACTGAACTACTGCCGCCCCCCCAAAAAAAATTTACATACATTTTTTTAAAGAAGAATAGGCAAGGCGAGGCAAGGCAGCTTTATTTGTATAATCACATTTCAGCAACACGGCAATTCAAAGTGCTTTACATAAAACAGAATAGAATGAGAACATCCAACAATTTTATTTTATTGCTGTGAGCCGCTATGGTCTTGTTGCATACTGTCAACTTTGTAAAATAAAGTTGCTAGGTAACCTATTTGTAATGCAGGGACTGACGCTGCTGATGCTTTACCAAGACATCTACAGTGAATGTTAATGTCATCTGTATGCTTTACCGAATGTCTCTTTTTTGTATTTGTATGCAACACATCTTCTTAGTGCTTCAACATACATCAACATTCATCCAAAAAGCAGCATAGATGTTGATTTTTTATTACATATTGCATTACTTTTTAAACTTTGTTCTATGTTTTTGTCTTGCAGTGTTTGTTGTTTGTGGTACTGGCAGTAGATATGAACATTCCTGTATGGGTCTGCAGTTAAATGATCTATGTTGTAAAGGATGTGATTTTATGGAATGTATTTTAGTTTACATGGAGGACTATATACATTAGCAGTGGCCAAGTAATTTAACAAAGGATGACTGCTCACAAGACAATACATACAAGTTGAAAATCCAATGCAGTGTTTCTGTCAAGTGGTTACTGATGCCTAATAAAAGGCTAAAAAAACATTAAAAACTATGTCCATGCATATGATCTTGTGTGCCTGAATTCCTAAAGTCCTTGCAAATCATCATTAATTCTCACAGCCACAGCCAGATGAAAATCTCTTGCCACCTCCTGTTAAACTAGAAAATGGCTGCAGGTAATTGATTACACAGGCGCGTAAGCCAACCCATTGCAATATATTGAAATGAATTGTACCCTTGTACAAAAATGCATGAGACATGTCATTATTCGAGCACTTTTATACAATTTCGCCAGTCCCTATTCAAGTGGAAATTACATTTTTAATCAATTATTTTTTGTTGCAACAAAAACAACTCTAATGTAAGCCTGTAACCATTACAGCAGATCTCTCACTCTAATTATTTATTGATCACACATTAATGTAATGACTTTACACCCAAACTCATTAGGATGAGCCCTTAATACTTTGTGATGCAATCATACTGGTACAAAATTAGGCCTCAAGTAAGGAAGTTGTGTATGAATGGACCCATGCATAAAGTCCTGGCGTTTGATGGCACAGAGGAATAAAAAAACAACAACAACAGGGGTCCTCTGCCAGTTAGTCCTGGTATTTCTGATTAAACATTTTTCTTTCATCAGTGCTGCTGCAACATGTGGTTGAAAGAAATAGGAACGTGCCTTTGAATAAGCAGCAGAATATGCCTTTTTTCTTTAAAAGACAGCTGGCAGTCCAATCTTTTTAGTCTGCTGATGACAGCAGTTTGGGAAAGGGTGCAGGGGTAATGGATATTCAAGGATTTGATAAGATGCAATTCTAAGAAAACATATGAACATATAGCAATGCCACAATAGCTTAGTCTGCAGGAATGAGATTTCAATATTAAATCACATAGCCAGAAACAAGACAACCTCTCTGTACTGCTCTTAAATCAATAATATCATACACCAACACAGTAGAATCAGCACCTCTCTTTGGTTACATGTATTATTATTATTATTATTTCCTAGCACTTACAAATATAGAAACTATATATCAGCTACATGTCACTCGGTTTCCATCGTGTCGGCCATTGATGCTAGTGACAGATGTCCTTATATCTATTTTTGATTTACTAATTAATGCCCAGAATCTCAATTTTATCTAAATCTCTGCAAGAAAACAAATGAGTGAATTTCCCAAACTGTTTAAATATTTCAACTGAAACTGACATATGAGTTTCTTTAGGTATGGCGATTAGCCCTTTTTAACTGACATTGACAGGCACAAGTGGCAAGCTTGTATTTCGAATCTGAAATAATACTAGAACACGGTAAAAGCTGTTTGAAGCTTGACATGAGAAATCACTTTTCAGTGATCCCATTTAATGCATGAGAACCTTTAAGGTACATTTTTGTGAGCATCAGCTCAGACCTTAAGAGCAAAGCTTCGACTACATCATCACTTACCAAAGAAGCAGTAGATGATTCCAAAGAGGCAGCACATGGAGCAGACCACTGAGGGAACAATCTCGTATCTCCTCTCAATCTCCTGGTCACACCTCAGCCCCATCTCAGCCAAACCCAGCAGTTGGCCGGTGGAAGTCATGGTGACTGAAGTGAAGTGGGTTGAAGTTTAGGGGAACAAAGGAGGGTAGGGGGGAGGGGTGGAGGGGATGTGCAGGGGATGACTGGATCAGTGGGCCTCACCCATTGAGACGTGTCTACCTGCAAATGAGAGATACAGAAAGAAAGTGATGGAGAGAGAATGAAGGAGAGAAAGACAGACAAAGAAGAGAGTGATTATTGATTGCTCATTTTAAGTTCTCAGCTCTGAGTGCTGACAGTAAGCATGCATCAACATTTTGAAAAAAAGAAACATCTCAGCACAGCACAGCCACTCTAACAACTACAGCTGAAGATTAAATGACTGCATACTAAAAAAGAGCAATTCAGCCACTATCATTCACTTATACAGCAAAGAGGTTGCAACAAATTGTTGCCAACAGTTCGAAAGTATTTGACTAGTAGCAGAAGAACTGCAGCACACACATAATGGTTGCCATGGAAAGATCGACAGAATGCATTTGCATACATTTGCATATTGTGGGAAATTGTGGCAAGACGAGCTTGGTGAGCTTGTGAGCTTGGTATTGGTGGCACAAATCTTAGGTTTTTCCGTAGGATAAAAAAAAATCCTTAAACATTTGCATCTCTACTATGTCCTGATCTGCCGCTGCTCTAATCACTCACTTGAAATAAATACAGCAAACACTCACTCACTGCTGCTGTTTCTTCAAGCTGAAAGACTGCTATGTAATAGCATATTTTACAAAGTATATGTTACAAAGTGCAGTAGAAATATTACATGTATTGATTGTTCATGCTGCCAATCAATAGTATAGTTCTAGGGCATTTAGTGAAACATACGCCGGAGTTTTGATAAATAAGACTAAACAGATAAACTGCAATGTTACCTAGCAAAAATAAATATGATAGTTAAGGTCTTTCAACATGAGTAAGGCTTTTTGGTGGACAATTTTCCAAGATCATACTTCAATATAGCAATAGCAATTAAGGAGTCACTACTGGAATGTATGCTTAGATAAAGTATATATATATATGTGTGTGCATACGCAACCAAACAGCCTATCTTGGCTTATAGTTGGTCATGAACAAAAATTCTTGAGACACTATGAGTGCAATCATTTCTCCATTTGGGAGGGACAAGGCAAAACAAAAGTGGCTGCACTAGAAACACATCACATCCAATGAACCAAACAAAACCTGGACTGAAGTGGGTTATTTTGAATGGAAACAATTTGATTGATTGTAAACTTTAGTAAAAGCATACATTGTATTCTACAACCTAATCTAAGCTACATTATGCATGATAAAAGCATGGTTATACTGTATTGTACCAGTAATTTAGTGTGATTAACTACTGTATATAATTCGACTCCACTGACTATACTGGCAGCTTTTGCTGTTACAGTGTTTGTTGGTTATGAGCAATTACTTGTTTCACAATTCATTTTTTTGTACCCATGTGTGTAACGTATTACAACCTTTCATCTAATGAGATGTTATGTAAAGATCTACTGTTACATAATATATCCTAGTATAGATAACTTCATTCTTAATTGATCTCCTTGTGTACTTTGGGTCACCAAAAGACACAAGTAGATCAATAAGGAGTGTGGTGTTAGCTACAGACACATTGCTTCCAATTGTTTCCTTTTACTTAAAGGCATTTGTTGAGGTCTTTTATTGGATGAAAATGTGCGTGGGGCATCCACTTTGGTCCTTTTTTGGTAGTATCTGTGCCATCATCTTATAAAACAGATCAAAGTCAGCTGTGTTTCACATATTTTGTGTGAAGATAGCCGAGGGCAAATTCAGTCAATCACTGTGCTGCACTCTACCCTAATAGAATAATGCATAGACTTTACAGTTTTAGTAGGAAAAACTGCATTAGAGTCAATTCTAACAGCACATAGAGCACATTGTAAATAAAGTGTGGACAAGAACACATACAGTGGCAGTGTAATAGACTTTTGTTGTAAACCACACACCCACACACAGCTCCACACTGATTCAGGCACCAAATCCCAATGGTTTAATTTTCAGTTGAGCCACAAATTCGGATGATATTGTACAAAAATGTATGCACACTAAAACGTATGATACGATACGAAAAGTAGGAGACCTCCGACTGGTCACGTGACATCGGCTGCAGAGCTCCGTGTTACAGAGCGGCAGTTGCTAGCTGTTTAAGCCGCTACAGAGCTTCGTGCTGCAGACTACGGTGCTCCGCATTGTGCTCCGTCAGGTCTGCGGAAATTAGTGGTTCAGTTACCCCAGAATAGGTGACTGTGAGTCGGGTACAGACCACCGCGAGCTGCCCGTCGTGGTGCTCCGTCAGGTCAGCAGTCAATGTGGTGCACACAGCAAAATAAACGTATAAATCATAGGAATTACAGTGCTTAACTTTTCGTAGCTTTTCGAACGTATGATTCATGAGAACAGGCTGTGTGACTGCACATTAAATCTGTCTGGCCCTGTTCTTATCTTCTTTACTCCTATCGGTATGCACACCGTCTGTCTGGTAAAGATCCAGACTTCAGAAGGAACATGCAATCTTGAAATTGAGGGTTTTACTGATGGGGCTCAAACAATTGTACTGCACAGTACATCAGCCTAAGTGCAGTAGCACTACCCCCAAATCATATTGCCGTATTCTAATGTAGTTACAGAATGCACTCAAAACACCCTACAGTTCTTTTACAGCCTCTGCGGGTTACAGATTGCGTTTTAAATTTTAAGTTCTGTTGCTCTGGATCCATTACCTTTATGTGGTTTTCTCCTTCAGGTCACTGCACTTGTCATGTCAGAGTACAGATGACATACTCACATACTCTCTCTGTCTCCCAGTCTCCCTATCCTGCGTTTACTCTTGCACACGCATTCTCAAAACACACAAACTGTACAAACATACTTGCCAGCCTGATTGCAGTGGGGAAGTAATTCTTATTGACTTAGTAGGTGCTGATGTACTTTGACACACACACGCGCGCACACACACACACACACACACACACACACACACACACACACACACACACACACACACACAGGGATTGTTAGCAATACTACACCTCTGGTGCATTGAACAATCAAAATTGATTTTTTTTCCCCATTTTTTTTGCTGTGTCATTTGGAGAAAACAAAACTACACAGAAGTAGAATCCAAGAAGAAATCATGTGATGCGATATTGCGATATTGTCCCATGCTAGACTAGCTTTTGAAATGAAATTACTTGACTATTTTTGCTAAACTCAAGTTTCACAGTGTTCAAGATAAGATAAAGAGCAGTAACATTAGAATGCACTGACCATCATATTGTGCCTAGCTAGAGTAGGAAGAACAGATTTCAATTTGACCTGTAGCTTTATTGGTCGCAACAAGCACACCATCAGCACTGCAGAAAAAACAAAACATCATTGCACTCATATTAGGGAGAATGTCACCAATTGTACACACAACAGTCAAGGTCTAGCAGCATTTTGCTATAACCAATTACAAATCAATGAAGTAAATGAAAAAATAAAAAAAATAAAATGAAAAAGTCTAGCGTATACTGAAATGATCTCAATAAATAATTGCTCAACATTTCCGGTTATCATTAAGACATTTAAATGTCAGCTGCAATAATTGCTTTTAAGCCCTAGCCACAGTACCTTTCATCAGATCCCTTTCTATGTCAGCAACACCCACCTGAGTCTGTGCCTCTGGGCTTCCCTGTCACTACTAATATGGAATTAAAAGCATTAACATAGATTTAGATGAACTATAAGCTAGTATTAAACATTATAATGATACAGTGTAAACGATGCTCCCTGTGGGAGAAGTCGGGAGCACACGACTCAGAGCTAAATGAAAGTGGATTAGCATTAATTAAGGGTGTTTGAATGCAGCAGTCTTCAGTGGCAACTATGTTAGATACATGCACAACGTGCACTTCACTGCCATGTCGAGTACAATAATAACAACTGTGAGGATAATATGTGATGCTGCATTGATTTTTTGAAGTTAATTCCCCCACTCAGGTGCAGAGCAGCAGTCCTGGAGCAAGACACTTCAACTGAGTAGTACGTATTGACAGGAGAAACTCTGTCTGGTTCATTGAGCGCTCCTACGCATCCCACCATCCTGCTGCCCTGCAGACTTGTGATTCCCCGTCAACTGATCATTATAAGTTGCTGCAGAAATGGTTATATGGTAAAACTTTAACTAAATGGCTAAGGTGAGTATAGTTGAGGGAAAGCACCTGGAAACAATGTCACTTTTTACAGCATATATTAGAAACTAGAAAGCATTAAGAGAGAGCACATACTTTCGCCAAGGCTGCGCAATCCCCTACATTTAAATGATTATTTAAAATAGGAAATGTTTAGAAAGGCTAAATCTATCAATCTTAAAATACATACAGTAATAGACGCTCATGGAATACATTTGCTAGATTTTTTTTCCATTGTGTTAAATACAAAGCTTCAAAGGAAAATATTAAACAAAAAAATGCCCTATTTTGCTTGTTAACAAACCTAAAAAGTCCTGGATATGTACCTGCATTCAGATCTGCTATTTTAAACAAAAAGCCTGCACCAGTTTGCGTTCCATGCAGAGCGGGTCAAAAACCTGAAAAGTAATTGAAGGAATTCCAGTTCATTATTGCCCGTCTTGGAAATACAGACTCAGAGGGTGAAAGATTTTGAAGATTGTAGCTTAGTTCCACCATAGGCACCCTGACTCAGGAGAAAGATCGAACTGAGAATGCTTAACAAGGGACGCTACTGCACTGCCGAAAAGAATTATGACAGAGAAAAAAATATGCTCAAATGTTTTGGTCTCTAAATCTCGAGTTACTAAGGACTTTTCTGCACTCCTCAGGTATCATAATATTCTTAATTTTAGTCAACTCTTAGCACTGCACTGATTTGGAAGCTTAGTCTTTTTAAGGTGTGGAAAAATTACTTTTATTACTACAATTTCTTTCTTTTTGTTTATGCTTCTTCTTTTGTATGTCCCTTGCTTCCAAAATTTCACAGGCAAAAAAAAAAATCTTTGTAACACAAAGTCACATAAATTAATGGAGTGGCTTAGTTACACAATGCTTGCTCACAAGCAATTAACGTGGTGAGGGAGATAGTGATGCACAATTAGTTTGATTCCAGTGGGTCTTAAAAACAAGTCCCAATGACAAAAAAGGGAAAACAGTAATTTTAAAAACTACAGACCAGTGAACAGAAGTATTATAATACAGTTTGTGGATTTTTCACTGAATAACTACAGTAGAATTGAATGGTTGTATGCCTCCGCCAACCAGTCAAGTTGCAGTTTACATCCATATCTGTCCAGACTCATATACTATATGATATATACTAGAGATGGTCCGATACCATTTTTTTGCTTCCCGATACCGATTCTGATACCTGAACTTGCGTATCGGCCGATACCGAGTACCGAGCCGATACCAGTGTGTCATATATTTTGTTATGTTTTAAGACCTGTATACTACTATCCCTGTATGGATGTGATATTATTTCTATCTTTGTTGTTGGTCTGGCTCAGGTTAAACTCTTTGTGAAACATGAATGTCACAGAAAGTTCTTTATTTATGCAGTTTGACAGTCAGTTATAACGGAAAAAGAAACTACTTTTAAATAAACTACTTTAATGTATTTTTTCTTTAGGGCTTTATTACGTGGTATCGGATCGGTGCATAAACTCCAGTACTTCCCGATACCGATACCAGCATTTTAGGCAGTATCGGAGCCGATACCGATACTGGTAACGGTATCGGAGCATCTCTAATATATACTATCATATACTATTAAGTTTATTTTTGGGGGAATTTGAAGTTATCACTATATTGACAGTGACTAATTTCCAGTGAGAAACATGCTGTCTTCCCTTTTTTTTTTTTTTTTAACGACAATTACCTGAAGCTCAATATCAGCAAAACCAAAGAGCTTGTGGTAAAGTACCAGAGGAACAGGATAGAACACAAAGTTGTAGCCATGACAGTAGACAATGATTTAAATATGGATGTTGCATGCAAAGAAGCTACAAATACCAAAATGTGGATGCTTTACACACATCTTCAACCCGGCAGAACAGTAGATCTACAATCACCACAATTTCAAGGTGAGCACCCAGGATGAGTGTCACCAATTCAGTGTCCGACCAAATGTCTCCCCTTCTGCCCCTGAGTTATGGCAAAATAATGGCCAGAAAAGTGTTTTTGCAGAAAATGATTATGTCACAATGAGGTTGACTTTGACTTTTAGGACATAAAAATGTCATCACTTCATTATTTTATCCTATTAGACATTTGTGTGAAATTGTGTCATAATTAGCATATGAATTATTGAGTTATGGCCAGAAATGTGTTTAGTGAGGTCATACTGACCTTGACCTTTGACCACCAAATTCAAATCAGTTCATCCTTGAGTCCAAGTGGATGCTTGTGCCAAATTTCAAGATGTTCCTGAGATATTGAGTTTACAAGAATAGGACGGATTGGAGGCTGTCGCAGAGGCATACAAGAAATCATTAATTGATTTGTCAATTCACATTCTGACCTGACACTACCTCTGTTAACTGCTACACCCACAGAGAGATGACATTATTAGAAAATAGCCCACCAATAAGGTCAGAATAAAGAAGAAGAAAAAACAGCAAATTAAGTAACAATGTCATGTCCTGTCTGTTGCTATAACAACCAGCGGCGGTACAAGGACCATGCAAATGGGAAGTGGGGATCATCTCCATGGGAATGTGCATGTTAAGAGCCAATCTGTGATGGTTTCTATGAGGCTCCTGGCAGCAGACAGTTCTGACCTCTGACCCTATTCAGCTAGTGGCTAATTCACTAACATATTAGGGTATCCACTGAACTGAGTGCATTATAACAGTCTCATCCATGACGTTTAATTTTCAATGGTAATATAGGTATATTGACTGGTTACTACCAGTTGCCAAACAACCTTGGAGTTTGGATGGATCAAATTATAAAGTCTACAGTAACCTACAGTGAGGTTTATGTTTATAAAAGAAAACATTATTTGTAATATATTTTCACACTGAACAGTAATAATTTCAATCCTGAAGAATCTGCAGGAAAGATGTTTCAAGCCCCTGACACACTAACCCGACGGCCTACCTTTGGCAGAAAAGGCAGTCGGACTGATCAGTCGGCTCCCCGAAGTCCAAAAAGTGCCTCAGAACACACCGAAGCGATGCCGACTTGAATGTGTAATATTTCTCCATAACAGCAAGTGGCGCTAATCTGTATTGTCGCCCAAAAAATGAAAACCGGCAGCTGATTGGACGAAATTCAAAGCCAGACGGTCATGGCGGCTTGTTCAGAATACAATCTCATATTTAACTAAAATAGTTCACCGAAACGCATTTCTGAAAACATTTTAAGTTGCTGAATCTGTCTTCATTTCAGATCGACAAAGGTCAGGTTAAAGGTCAGATTTTGAGAGGCTTAGTCATGCTCATCCCGCTCTTTATTTCCGGGTTAGCACTCCACCAATCAGATTGGTCACGAAGTCCGACTGCCCGCCCTCTGACGCAACATGTCAGGTCGGCCAAAATGAAGACCGACTGCTCCTCGGACAGACGACGGCACGGAACACACCGAACAGACCCGAGCCACTGACCTCGCCAGACTGTCCGACAGACGATTATCGGGTTGGTGTGTCACTGCCTTTAGATGTGTGCTCATTTTTGCAAGTGTGATTGATAGTCTAGTACTAATTCAAAATCAGACAACAATTATCATGGGATTATAGAAAACATGTAAATTAATATCAACACAGTTACATTAAAGTTTGTTTCTCTTTGCGGTAAACAAGGAATAAGACATCTGAAGGTTACGGTTCAGTCAAAGCAAAAACGTAATTTGTAGAGACTAAACTATGGATCTAATTATCACAGTGCAAATAGTGTTAAGTACAGTTTTCATAAAATGTACATTTTAGTTGGCACGTGGTGACACTCAGCCTGTTCTCATGAACCATACGCTCGAAAAGCTACGAAAAGTTAAGCAATGTAATTCGTATGATTTTTCTTTTTTGCTGTGTGCACGACAATGACTGCAAGAACGTGGCTGGCCACGTAGGGAGGTGGTCGGGGAGGAGGGGTGGCCGTTAACATGCAGCACTTACCAGCCAGGGAGCTGAGTTCACTTCCCGAGGAAAACTTTCACCCAGGAAATGCGTGTTCCTTGGGAGTGTTTTAATACAAACAACGATCTTTTCCTAAACTTAGTCGTTTGGTGCCTATTCTGGGGTAACTAGACCACGAACTACAACTGACCTGATGGAGCACCCTGACCGGCAGCTCGCAGTGCTCTGTACCCAACGCACAATCACCTATTCTGGGGTAACTGAACCAACAACTACCGCTGACCTGACAGAGCACAATGCGGAGCACCGTAGTCGGCGGTACGAAGCTCTGTAGCAGCTTAAACAGCTAGCAACTACCGCTCTGTAACACGGCGCTCTGTAGCCAATGTCACCTGACCAGTCGGAGGTCTGCTAGTTTTCCGTTTAACGTTTTAGTGTGCATAACTTTTCATACAATATCATACGAACCCATTCATGAGAATGCGTTGCGACACTGTCACTCTACCTTTTTTTCCCCGTCCAAAGTAAAGTAAGATACTTCAGAAAAATCTAAATAATCAAATTTGTAGCATCACAGGTTTGCACAGCACAGGGTTTGATTTTCCATCAGCTCCACTTGAGAGCTTTAGTATGTAAACTCTGCAGTGAAATCAACATCTAAATGCTGTTTCACCGGCTCGCTTTTCCTCCCTGCTGACAAATAGGGAGCACTGAATCACATCACAGAGCCCCTTTGACACAAATAGTTCACATGATGATTTGCTAAGCCATTTCCTTGCTTGCATGCCTCCGTCAGCCCGACAGGCCAATAATGTTAGGTTACATATCAAAAACCACTGGCAGTGTAATAACCTTTCTGCGTGTTGATATGCTCTCTGCTGGAGTTTTGCTTCTGTTCCTCTTCTTTTCAGAAGAGTAGACAGTCTGAGGTCACAGATCAAATCTGAACACCGTGGCACTGTAATAAGGGTTTTATGATTTCTTCTGCTGTATGCCAGCTTGTATCTTTGGCATCCAAAGTGTATTTGCCACTCAGTACAGCGTGACTTAACCTTCACCTCTACGAGTGTGCTGACTTTTACAGACCTACGAACTTATAGCGACGTGAAAATGCTGCTCCCTAAATGACTTATCACTATGTATAATACCAGATTCTGTACTGGAACACTAGATTATAATTTCAAATGCAAACTGAAAAATATCAAGTAAATATCAAACAGTTTTCTGCAGAAATTCAAAGAAATGTGAAGAGTAGTGAAGATGTCTCTGCCTTAACTGGGAAGTGTGTGTGTTTGCATGTGTGTAAAGCATGTCCTCCCCAAACCTGCAGCCCTATTGATATGGGCAGACTGACAGAGAAAAAAAAAGATGAAGGGTTTTAAAGGTTTTGTGCCTGTGTGTGTTGTGTATGTGTGTCAGCATGAATATTTCAGAGGCCCCACACTGAGTGGCGGCGACAGAGCATCACCAGAATGAGGACAAGCTGCTCTCCAGGGTGGGGATTGGAAGAAAGAGAGAAAGGCCCGGAGAAAAGAAGGCGAGCAAGATCAGCAGCAATGTTTGGACATGGAGACAGTTCACAAACAGAAAGACATGAAGACATCCAAACGTTCACATAATTAGAAAGTCTCTGCAGGTTAGGAACCGCATCCTCTTTTCAAATGTGTTTGCAGGGAACAACAAAGTTTAAATGAATGTTTCCTCAAAGACAGTGTGTCTGACTTGACGAAAATCTCAAAAGAAAGTATATCTTTTTTCCTCCTGGCAACTTCAGGTCAGCTTCCTGCCTTTTTAACGTTTGCAAAGGCAGTGTTATCCTCGACAAAACCAGACCTCGGTTTAACTGTAGTTCCTGTGCAAAAAAAAACATGACAACACAACAGAAGTGATAGCAAGTTAAAGCCCTGGAGGTGAAGGTAGGTTCACTCTTCTTAAGAATGTATACTGTATTGAGCAAAAAGAGTCTATTTGAAAGTGTTCATCACATTATCTGTATCAGCATTACAACATCAACACGGTAGCATCTCTTGGTTTTCTCGAACTTGTTAATAAATGTAAAGAACCTGACCATGATTCCTACAAAGCTCCAATACGATACAAAATATTTCAACAGCGGTGTGCCTTTAAGAAACATTTGTGTCATTACTCTGGATAATAAACAGACCTTGCTCTAAACATTTTTCTCTGGAACTACTTTCTGCTGAAGAAATGAACCCCAGAAAACCGACGGTGTGTGCTGTAGATAGTCGAGAGTAACTATGTAGTTTTTCACAAATAAAAATCCATGCAATGCTATTGTATTGGGGTGGTAGCAGAAATTGAGGATATCTATCTATCTATGTCCTTTGTACTCTAAGAGGGTTTACATGGACAATTATCTCTCCTAACTATGGTACGAAGTGGTGATATTGATTTTTAAATGTACCTAAGTGTAGGCTACAGCTCAACCAATGAGACTAAATATTACATCAAGGTTGTAACTAATGTCATCATTATTTTGTATCGGATAACTTGTGTGAGGATAAATGACAATACAACCTATGAGGAAAGGGAGTTCAGTAGGTTATAGTTCATTAGGCTAAAGCAGGATGGCGATTTAGCCTGGGTTAGTCTAAGGTGAAATGTTTTAAAAAGGTAAACCTTGCTAATAATACTAAAGCTATTACCGAGATAGCAAGCCTTCTCACCCTGGAAAGGTTAACAAGATATTACAGACATGATCACAGGATTGTAGAGAGAGCAACCTTTCCTCCTATGAGTTGCATCCACATTGTAATATTTTACAGTAGCTACATTTGTTTGCAGGGGAAACACATGGCCACATTCATTATTTATTATTAATAGGGGTTGCAATATCTGTTTGTCAGGTGTGTGTGTTTGATCCACCACTTTGATCCAATTTCGTACAGACATTCTTGGTCCCCAGAGGATGAATATTAATGTAAACACAGATTATGATTAAACTAAAACAGGACATGATGACTGCCAGTGTTCAGGGCAAACCCTTACATAGCCATCCACACCCCAACCTCCACGCTAGACAAACGTCCAACTACTTTCTTAATCGGCACTGGAAATTGCTAATGAATGTAACATTGATAAACCAGAACACTTGTTTAGTAACATATCATTAGAGAGCAGGAATGTGTCAGCGCTTCTGGGTAGTTGGTGTTTAATCTACAGACTAGAAATATCTGACTTTTACAGTCTTTGTATTTCCTGACTCACACTTCTAAAAAGGTATATATATATATATATATATATATATATCAGACTTCCTTGCAATCTGTTTGGCTTTATATCCTGTATTTTTGTCTGACCATCCATGTGCTCAATCTTCTGTGCATACTGTAAGCCACAGACTCATACCCAGACAAGATTTTCATTCAGAACAGAGAGACAGTGATAGCCATGTCATGGTTACAATCCGTTGGCACCTTTGCTCTTCTGTTCCGTTTCCAATTTGGAGAAAGAGAGAGGGAGAGCATTTATGAGCATGTGACAGTGAGTAACAGTGTTGCTGATGTAATGGTTACTAACAGGATGACTGTTTCCATCTAGCCCATCTGTCACCGGGGAGACTACTACAGTGTGTGTGTGTGTGTGTGTGTGTTTGTGTGTGTGTGTGTGTGTGTGTGTTGTCAGGAAAGCAGAAAGAGACTTAGAGATTTCGAATATGCCTAAGACTCAAGACAGATCTGACATGAAAGAAATAGAACAGTCCTATGTAGCATACAGTATGTTCTCATGCGATCTGCTGTAGAATAAAGACATTGAGGGAATAAATCCCAGTGCAATTACTGTTGTTCCACAGACCATTAAGAGACAACATGAAATTATCTCAGTTCTATCATTATATTGAAAAGGACACTGGTCTTTATTTCAATAATGAGTGATGTGATGTGTATGGCTCTATAAGTTCAGTGCCTTGAGAAAAGAACAGTACTTGTGTACTGCTGGTGACCTTTGGGAGGATGTTCCTTACTGTGGCAATAGTTTTGATAGTGATGCAGTAGTGTACAGCATTTGTACCACTTACCAGTTTCCTACAATAGTTACCAACATGTGTGCCATTTGAAATGCTTACACAAAGCTTTGTTAATGTCCACAAGAGTGGGAAGTAAACTGGGAAGTTGATCATGTAAGTTGTTTATGAAGGAAAACGTTCAAACACTTACTGTTTCCATTTTCTCAAATGTGAGCTGCTTTTCTTTGATTTATGTCACTGCAAATTGCATATTTGGGGATTTTAAATTATGTGTTGGACAAAACTAGCAATTTTAAGAGCTTGGGTTTTGGGAACTTGCAGTTAGGCACTATTTTCTGACACTTTATAGAGTAAATAATGAATACATTCATTGACAATTTTTTGATAATCAAGGTAATCATTTGTTGCAGGCCTATTTCTTAGTAAGCCAAACTGTGCAGTTACACTAAACTAGCTCTGTGGTCAGTTGGCATAGTAACCAGCAAGGCAAAAATTACCTTGTTCTACTGGAAATGCCTAGACTGCAAAATGCTGTATCTACTGTAAAGAAGCAGCATCCTTATCTTACTGTAATTTTGCTTTACAAGCTTAAGAATTCTTATTTGAGATTGCCGTTGCCTCTCTTGGTAGCCTCTGTACTCTCTGTTTTCAAAGCAATTGCCTTTCTGTGCATTTCCTTTTTTTTATATTGAATCACATGATCACATCTTACAGTGTGTGGTGGATACATTTATTGGATAAAAAATAAATACAAATTCTAATGTTTGGTAAGCACAGACAAAATGTGAACACCAGTAAAGACATTACTTATATTTCTAAAGGCAATATAACTGCACAATCTTTACAGCTACTTTGAATAAAGCACTGACATTGGTAGATAAATAAATGCAAGAAATGTAAATAACACTATTTTCCACACCAGTGTTGTCGAGTGCTCATCAAGAAATTAAGTCAGTGCTTTAATGCTTAAAGGGTAAGCTAACAAAAACAAATTTGGTCACAATTTAAACAGTTTAAATGCCTTTCACTGCTAACAGTCTTTAGTTTATCATTTCCTTATCTGCATCCAGATAAGTTCTCTCCAGAATTCTCTGCCCCCTCCATCATGCATACACCATGCATTTCATTTGCCCTTTTTTTTTTTTATCTGTAAAACAAAACTAAACTAGAGGACACTCACAGTGAAACAGCCTCTGCCTGGGTCATTTGGTTGCTCGGGTCATTAGGTTTCAATGCAGGAGGGTGATTTGAATAGGAGCTGTTAATTTTCTCCTCACACTCTCCCTCTCTCCCTTTGAGCTACAAGCCTATTGAGATGCCTGAGTGACCTATAGACCCCTTGTGCACCAGCCCACTCACACACACACACATACAATAACAAAACACAGAGAGAGAAGTATGCCCAGAGACTATTCTAGACATGTCCTCATCTCTAGCTGATCATTCTCTCACCCAATCCCTTTTCAGCTATTCATCCATTTAGCAAACAACACAAAGTATGAACAGAAAATGCTTTGCCACGCAATGATCTCAGGTGTATCTTCAGATGTTGCATGTGTACTGTGGGCAGCCTTGGAACACTTCAAATGAAGTGATAAGAAGAGTGCATGTGTGTGTTTCCATCCGCATGTTGGTGGCCTCAGCATTGATCCCCCCTCTAAGCCTTGGTTACTGCTTGTGGCCTGGAGGTGAGGTGACAGGGGAGTAAAGAGGCTTTCATCAGATTACAGCTCATTCTCTGTCTTTCACCGTCTCTTTTCCCGGCATCATTTATCCTCACTGCTGCTTTCAACCACTTTGCTCTGTCTCTCTTTTTTTCTCCTGCTGAACACTAGACCTACTTTAAACCACAGCGTTGAATTTGTCCTCAATCCCACATGGATCAATTTGTCTCTTTCCAAATGTCCCCCATGAGCTGTTCAGAACTGTATGACTGCACATCAAAATGAACACTCAAAATGCAGGAATTGAACAATGTCCTTTTACAGTTATTCAGGTAACTGAGATCAATCTATTTGACACACAGATAAGTACATATTGTTTTTAACAGCGTAAACCGATTTGCCATTTCTTTTAAAGCCATTATGCCTTTATTTCCCACATAATTATTGTTATGTTTCTTGAGTTTGCAGTTTCTGCTTTCAGCGAGCAGTGAAGGAAAAAAGGAAGCCCAAATTGACTTCTTATTTTTATCGTCTGAAGGTATGACTGCCTTGTATGCACATAAACTAGGGGCCTACAGCTGCTGACCGACAATGTGCAAATAATACTCAAATTGTCAAAGGTAAAAATAAAATACTAGTACTAGCAATGACCCCTGTCAATGTTACATTCTTCTAGAATATTTGGATTATTAATAATGCATTAACTTGTATTTTGTCATTTTAATGCTGTATCTGGTAAAGGTGGAGCTAATTTTAAAACACGATACACTGTTGGGTAGTTTTATGTACTGTATAAAACTCCATTATATGCTCATTATAGGTTTTTCAAAATCACACCCTGCAAAGTAGCTACCATAGCTCTTAAATAAATATATTGGAGCAAAATATCGGAACACTTTTTGCCTCTGAAATGTAGGGGAGAAGAAGTATAAAAAATGCAATACTCAAGTAAAGTATACGTAAAAATTGTTCTTAAGTGCATTCTTCAGCAAATATACTCGGTTCCTTTCCACCAGTGGCAAACACACAGTACATTTGCCTGTGATGGTGTGAAAACAGGACACACACAGAAACACACAAACACAGTGTGCTGCTCACATCTGTCTCTGTAGACTCATCCTGAATTACTGCATTCAATTGTTGCTCTGTTAGCTGAAATTGCTCTATTCATTTGTTGCTATTTGCCTGTGTTGGCACACACGTTCACATAGACATCATAACATCTACATCTTATAGTTGATTTATTCCCTGTTATATATTGTTCTTATTCATAGCCAGTTAATATTTCATAGTCATAGTTAATATTTAATAATAATCTATTGCACTGTTCAATCCCTGCACTGTTCACTTCTGCACTACAATCATTGCACACACTCTACCATAGCACCTTGTCAGGGTCATTGCATTTCTGTGAGTGTTTTTTTATTTTTACTCTTATTTATGTGTGATATATGTGTTTGTTCTGTTATGGTTGTCTAAGCTACTGGATGCCTAAAATTTCCTTCGGGATGAATAAAGTATCTATCTATCTATCTATCTATCCATCCATCCATCCATCCATCTATCCAGACACAGTATATGTATTACAAATCCGATATTCCGATATATATATATTTTTTAAATCCAGAAACACGTAACAAAACATAAACAGATTACCCTAACATTAGTTATTTGTAGTTATTTCTGAGTCCTCACTAATATGATTTTTGTTTGTTTGTTTTATTGTCACAACAGAACAGAAGAACATCAAAATATATTACAGTTCTGATAAATAAAATGTATAAAAATACAAATTTAAGATATGAAACTTAAAGTCCTTTGAACAAAAACACAATAACAAAATAAAGCAAAGAGAGATTCCAACGGGGACGTTGTAGAGCGCCCTCTGGTGGACAAACTATGCAACGCCAACACTCATAACATGGTTGAAGGGTGTTTCGTCAGTTTTTATTTTAATTTTTAAATATTCATTTATCCGCCATTATAAATGCCGATACCGATAGTTTGGAAAGTGCCTAATATCGGTTGATAATATCGGCCCACCAATATATCGGTCGGGCTCTAATTACAAATGAAGGATGTCTAATGACCTCACCGATTCCTTGACCAAATTTAAGGTTAATATCAGCCGCAATTCTCCTGAAGATAAACCAGTACTTCCTATTCCAAGAAATATTCATTCTGAGAGTCTTTGTAGTCAATACATAAAGTCCATACATACTGTACATATGTACAAAACGTTCTGCATCTGCACACCCGCCCCCACACACGCTCATATTTTCAGATATAGTATGCATCTAGAACATAAACGTTGGAAGATGCAGCAGATGTGTCTGCTTAGATGGTAAGAAGAGACTCTTTCATCTACAAACCAACATGACAGCCAAGCACACACACACACACACACACACGCACGCACGCACGCCTGAGGGTTATTACATGCTGTGATAGTTAGATCTGGTTGAACCTAGTGCCTCCCAACTTGACGCAGACCTCATAAGATTGCCCGCGTCCTGACCCGCGCACAATGTATATACTGCTCAAATCATTAAATGGATGTCGAGAGAGCATATTGGTGAGCTGCAACTATTCTTCTGAAAGTCCATTTTTCTCATTGTATGGTAATTCTTTGAGTTTTCTTTTGCGTTTGTAGTCATCTAAGTCCCCTTCTACCCTTTTCCTCCTACCTTCTCTCTTTTCACTTCACTCTTAATATCTATTGTTTTAATAAATCCCATTGTCACTCACAGTCCTCCCTGCCCTCTTTAACCTCCCATCAATCTTTATCTTTAATATATAACAAAAACACTGAGGTCTGTTGCAGACTACCTCTGTCAGAAAGAGAAACCCCTGTATACGTTTTGTTCTTGGCCTGAGTCTTTTCAGCTTATGTTCACTGTACTTACATAATCTGCCATCAAAGTACTCCACATTGTGTAGCAACACAGTCAATCCATGAATTGCATGAATGAATGTCTCTCTGGTATAATACAGAATAATATAAAAAACTGGCCTTTTTTTATTTTTTTTACAATTACTTGAAATATTTGTGAGAGTGAAAGTTTTCTTCTCCACACTGAACATATCCTTTAAATGTAGTGTAATGATGTTTTGAAGATGTTCAGATAAGAAATTAAGATATTGTTTTACTGCTGTTTGAATGCTTAGGAACCCTAACCCTCACCAGATATGTCACACCTAGTTCAGCTATGGAGAACAGTAAAATGCCATACAATGGACATTATGTTTTACTTCTGGCCAGACATCTCATCCACTCAGAGCCTGTCACTTTGGCCAAAGTCCTAAATCTGAGGGCTGCTTGGCTCTCGGTTATGGTTACATAACTATCAGCGAAGCACCATACGGGGGGCCTCATTCAAACTATTTTTAATTGGCAATTTAAGGTGTCAGGCTGAATCTCAGTATGTTGTCACATTTATATTCCCTCACTAACTCCACATTATCTTATCTAAAACACTGACCTACCCCATCATTACATGACACTGGAATTATAATGTGATATTGAGAGCTGTTATTAGTCAAACATGGAGGAATCAGTGTAGGAAGAGCACAGTGCAACAGAATACACCTGTCAACCAGAGTACCTAAAGTGTTCATAATATTGGGTCTATTAGAAGAATGGTGTTCTGACTGGAAAACTGTCGGCTGGACCATTTGGACATCATCAGAGATGAAAGTAAATGGTAAACACTTTCATTTTGCTCAGTAACTCCTGTAACAGTGCCCTGCTTGGTGACCCCCCAGTGAAGCAGCACAGTTGATAGCAGTAAAAAGCTTGGTGCACACTGAGTTTAATGTAAATATGTGACTGTAAAAACACTATGTTCCTAAAAAAACAACATGCATTCATAGCCCGTTTTTATCTGATGAATGGTGGTAAAGAAATATGATAAAGACCTTCTGAACAGGTTCATTGAGCTATTCATTTCCCAAAACCCAGGAGACACCAAGGAGAGCCTTATTAAAAGATTTAGTAGCACTACAAAGTAAGAAACTCTGTGGGTTAACACCAGTGCGCTCTCTAATGTTGAACAAAAGCACACAGTCAGTAAGTGGCTGCACAGTGGTTTCCTTACACTATTATACACTTCATCTTATTTATGCTTCTTCCCATTACATCTTTTCCTCTGCATCTGATATTCAAATACTGCACAGCCTTCAAATCTATCATTATATCTCAAAAGATCTCATTTTACCTTTTACTGTGCCTGGTGATTTTCAATACTTATGGCTAAAATGAGCTGTTTAATGTGGCTCGGGAAAGAGAAGTTTGGGATCCCCTGCTGGAGCTGCTGCCCCCGCGACCCGACCCCGGGTAAGCGGACGAAGATGGATGGATGGATATGGCTAAAATGCCCCTTATAATCTGTAATTTAAAAGGAGATCTGGTGCTCATAACAGCAAAATGAGAGTTTTCCTCTTTGCATCTCTCGCTTATGTATTTCACTATATTTCTCACCTCATCAAGGTAGGTATGTACAGTATGTAACAATTCTTCTCTTTGGTTGGTGTGTGTGTGCGTACGTGTGTGTGTGTGTATGTGTGGGGGGGGGTGCACCTCCTCCTTGCACCACATGGACAGCTCTGCACAAATACCCTCACATACAGTACCAAACACATACACACACATTATTAACACCAAATAATATAGAGCAGACAACTACAGTTCTTTTGAATGTCAAATGGTTTAGTTTTGATCCATTTATGAACAATTTCATCTTAAACTGCAGCAGTGGGAGAGAGAACACACAAGTTGAAGCAGTGTCATTTTCAGAACAGAACAAGTAGTGTTGTACCAAACCCACATTTGCATGTTTAACAAAGGAAATAAAAGAAAAATGCCAGCACACTTAGCTCAGCAGGCTTGCTGCCTATAATTAATTTCATGTGCCAGTACTGTAGCCTGAAGAAGAGAGGAGGTGGAGAGAGAAATCCAGCGAGAGAAATACAATGTTTTCTCTCTCCGTTTTGTTTTTGTATAAGTTAGATTTAAATGTAGGTGTTTTTACTAGATAGATAGATAGATAGATTGATAGATTGATAGAATGGGATGTGGGTGCATATGACTTTCTGTGAGTGCAAATTAATTTGGCTACCACTGTTTACACGCTGTCCTACCCAATTATTTTACAAGGGTATCACGTTCAGAGTTTAGTCTTTTTAATTATGAATCCCCACACATCATGAAGGATTCATCTGGCTGTCACTGATATGCGACCGTTGAGAGGTCTGGAAGTGCTCGTGCCTTGTGTTGGAGCACCAAATGCTCAGTTAAGCAACGGTTTGAAAACAATAGAGGGAAAACAATAGCGGAGCTGTCCTCCATGTGTCTAATTTCCAAAGGCAATTACAGTGATGGTGGGCATAAGGCTGCGGGCAACATAATTAGCTCATGCGAAACGTTTTAACAGTATGAACGTGGTTCGTCTAGGCTGTTGGGTGGAGATAACAGGACAAAACGTTACACTTTAGTATGTTATTTGTGGCACGCGGGAGACTCAATTCAATAAAAAAAAACTACGTGCTATGCAAGCACAACATAAATGTAATTTGACATGAACAAAGAAAACTCACCTCAGAAATGCAACATATTAGCGTGTGTTTCCTTTGTCATCCCCAAGTCCAAAAAGAGAAAAACTGTTTTTAAAAAAGGAAGAGAATCTCCATTTGTTTGCTTGAAATGCCCAACATCATGATCTCAGTTAACCGGGCTCGGTCCAAAAAAACAAAAACAAAACAGCGAGCAACTCCAGAAAAGCCTAAAGCGAAGATGAAACAATGCTCAACTCCTCTTGGCTTCAATTTCACACTTACTGTCTGCCTTTCGGTGTCCAGACAGACGCGTTGTTGCTAGCCGGTAGGTAGGCTACCTCATGTAATATTGAACGCCGATAACGGACCAGTGCGACGGGAAATGGAGATGCTCCCTTGCGGTTTTTATTCCGTGTTTACATCAAGCTTTCATAAATATCCCTTGTCAACGACCAGTGTATGCGCTTCCTTTGTGCTCTCTGTCTCGCTCACTGTGGGTAACGGGTTAAACCATTCCCGCAGCACGAGAGGGGGTGGAGAGGATCTATTCATGTGGCTATATGGGAACGAATGGGCTTGGTGACTCGTGGCCAAATGTTGTTATTGTCGTGGATAAAGAGACGGGGATGAATAGATGGTGGAAAGGGTAAGGGAGGAGGAGAGGGGAGAAAGTGGGAGAGAGAAAGAAGAAAGTAAAGATGCAAAAGAGGTGTATTTGAGCTGTGTAATTTACAAGGAACAGACGGCTTTATTGTGATAATAATCTATTTCAAATGTAAGAAGTAATTTAAAGAATAATTAACACGTGGTAGGTACAAGATAACATGCCTTGTTTGACATTGAAAGGAGTTTATTAGTTCTTTTTTTTTGGCAGATTATGACCTACTGAAAACGGTATAATCACACACTAAACCATTTTACTTCTCACATGCAAGTGGGATTTCTGGTAAACACGCTCTCATGCTAGATTATGCAACAGAGATATAATTACATCCAGTGTAATGGTGGTAGTGGTGGTGGTGGTGGGGGGGGGTGCTTTTTGTTCTGCTGCCTGTTAACTTTCCTCAACACCAGCAGTGTTAGTTCAGGACCTTGGAGAGCTCCCAGCCAGCACCAATATGTGTCAATTAAGAGCTGTAATTTTTTTTATCATAAAATATGAAAGAAAATGTGTTTTAATTTTATTGCATGGGTTGTTGTTACAAGGAAAAGTAACTTGAACTGATGTAGCCAACGTGTAGGCCTAGTTAAGACAAGGTCAAATGGGAATTTAGTAATAACATCACTCAGAACAGCCTGATCTGTGTGGTGTTGGCAGACTCCCCTCTAGAGGCCTATCTGCAGAGCATCAGTCCTCCGTCAGACTTTTGCAGCCGTTGAGCAAAAGCAGCCAGGTTTTAAAAAGTGAAAGAACTTAATCAGAGCTCTGTACATCCTGTACGTATGTGGATATGATATGAGGCAATGGCGCCATCTCATGGAGAGCTCCTGTGGGCGATGGCTGGAACCCTATACAGTCTACGGTGGAACCTAAACACATTTTATTTTGTGCACCAGATAAAACCTGTTGTAATATATAGTGACACATATAGGCTAGTTCAGTGTGTCTTGGGAGCTGTTGACTATCCCGAAAAAGACACACTATCAGAGTATCAGATGTAGTGCTTGACAGAAGCCTTTTCCATCATATACACATTTTACAATTGATGGGTCGTTCACAATAATGTTAATTTGAGATATTTTGGTCTAATATATTTCAAGGTACACTGCAGAGAAATATCAAGACATTCATATTTAAAACTTAAAACATGAGTGTGTAGAAAGTGTTTATTCCTTGAGTCACTTGGCTGCTGCGCTGCTTTTCAGCTTCTCATGTCACTTCACGTGTTACGTAACGATATAATATCAGATTAAGAAAGATGGGTCTTTAAAGCGTTAATAGATGCATGCTTTAAAGCAGGCCTGGTCTTATTTCTTACCAATGTTTGTTTAGGTTAATTGTGAATGTTTGCTAGGCTCTTTATGATATTATATTTATTTATCTATTTATTTATGTATTTATTTGAGACATAATAATAGATAATTTTAAGACTTGACAGCCTATATATTGAGAATGTCTGAGGCCAATTTTAAGTTAAACATTGAGATTACAAAGATCAACAAAGAACATTTTTCTAAATCGTTGGTGCAGAATTTTATTTTAAAGCAGCACATTGTGTTCATAATGTATCTGTTGATGTGTAGTCTCATATAATGTACAGATTCCTGTGTGGACGCGCAGCAGCAACTGTGCCTTTAAGAGCATCAGCATCCTCCTCTGTCACGGACGCGCACACAGCAGTTCAACATTTGAGAATACAGCTTAGCTTTCTTCACACACATCCCTTTTAAATATACATCATTACATCACATAATTGCATTTATCGCCATTATTTCTCCACTGGACCTTGATGAATTTGCCTCAACGATCCCCGTAGCGGTCCATCAGATCGTTATTGCTCTTATTGCCTTCCTTCCCGCATCCAAAGACTGATCTGCGCTACAAGATGGCTGAGTTGAATTTGGGGAAAGGGTTGACCGCAGGAAAAGTGGCCAGCAACGTTCAGAAAAAATTAACGAGAGCCCAAGAAAAGGTAAGAGCTGCTCACGAACGTGTTAATGTATGGGGAATTATCGTTCAGGCCTACAACGCCGTGAAGCAGCAGTGCCGCATCCTCTACTAAGGCGCAGTGTCGCATCACGACATCATAATAATAAGGGGGCTGTAGGCTATTTGGGGATGGGGATGTCCACTTTAAACACATCGTTCCTGTAGTCAATGTCATACAGCGGGCACGTGCATAATGCAGTGAGATGCGGTAAGCTTACTCATAATTTAGCCCATGACTGATGTGTTTCTGGCATTTTAAACCAATATCTGGGTATCTCAATAAGTGTTTTTCACACAAACGGTGACTGCAGAAACACTCCCTTACATTTTGCTAGCACTATGATGATAAGTATTACCCATGCTGCAATATGTAGTCTATAGATGGTAGATATGAGGCCTAGTCTATGCGTTCATGCCGTGAATAAATGGCAGGGGGCGCTATTTGTCTATCATTATGCATCATGTACTGTAGGGTTAAAGAGAGACAGGCAGAGAGAAAACAGATAATGGTGACCTATTAAACACAGTGTGCTTTATACATGTGTGAATGCTACTGTATTGACAATATGTATATGCATTTGTATGGAAATAATGTATATAATGCATACATGCATTCATGTATGATGTGATTATCTCTTATATACGTTGTGTTATAATACTGCAACCCACTCATTTTACCCATGAATGCAAAAAAAACCACATTTGATCATAAACTTGAAAGCGAGAGGTCAAGACAAGAAGAGGTTCACAGGTGCTGTGTCTTTTAGGGAACATATCCCTTCTTCTGTCTTAAAGCTAAACAGAATCAATTGCTAACCTTACCCTTGGTATTGTGACTAATGTTATGTGTTTGGCTGACAGGTTCTTCAGAAGCTTGGCAAAGCTGATGAGACCAAAGATGTTGCTTTTGAGGAGGGAGTGATCAACTTCAACAAACAATATGTGAGTACAGTCCAGTGAATGGCACTATGTCGAATGGCAGAGTATTTCTAGAAATCAATAATGCTAGTGACCAATTATTGCATAGTTATATAGCTTGCCAGACTTTTTAGTCATGCATGTACCTTCTCCAAATATAAACAGAATTTTGCATTAGCTCTAACAGGCTAATTTGCTGAGACTGAAATATGAACTGGCTCAACAGGCTGTGAACGTGTCTCCTCACACTGGTTCATTTTGTGTTCTAAGCCCCATGTTTTGTGTTTCACCCCTAGACTGAAGGCAGCAAACTGCAAAGGGACCTTCGGGCATACCTGGAGGCAGTAAAAGGTGACACACACAAGCCTGTACAAATTCACACTTGCATGTACCAAGCTAAATCGATCTTCTGCTTATGTAGAATAAATGTGTGTGTTGTCCTCAGCCATGCACGAGTCCTCCAAAAACGTGCAGGCATGTTTGGCTGACATGTATGAGCCAGAGTGGTACGGCAAGAACGAAGTGGATTCGATTGTGGAGGTCAGAAACCCTTTTTTATGAATGTGTTTAAAATACAGAAATTGCCTGTAAGAGAGGACAAGCTGGTTTCCATATATAGGTCAGAACCACTTTATAGTATATTAGTTGATCGATTGTCTGTGTGTGTGTGTGTGTGTGTGTGTGTGTGTGTGTGTGTGTGTGTGTGTGTGTGTGTGTGTGTGTGTGTGCTTGGCTCCTGATTAGCTTATGCATCACAGCAGCAATGTTTCCTAGGGTCCGCACAGCTTGCTAATTCCTTTTTAGAATTAGGAATTAGCAAAATTATAAACTCATGTAAGAAATGGTGTTTAACACTTTAGAATTTCTTCTGACTTCATTAAGTGCATTACTTTTGAAATTACTTTTAGATTAATGGTTCTTATGTGACAAAAGTACCACAAGCTAGCTGTAAGAAAACGCTGCAATCAGTTAAAAGGGTTTCAGTTTATTCTTAATTTATATACAAGACCACGAGCCAAGACATAGCAACAGAGCTACTGGAATTAACTAAAAAGTGGTGGAGAAATATATCTAAGAATCATACTTTTGCAATTAAACAACTTTTTTTTCTTATCTCTGGTTGTGATTATGTATGGTACTGTTATGTTCATCCATGCTGCAGGACTGTGATGTGCTGTGGACTGACTACCACCAAAAGTTGGTCGATCATGCTCTCATCTCCATGGATACTTACCTGGGCCAGTTCCCTGATATCAAGGTAAGTGGTGTTGTCATAGAAACCTGCAGAAACCAGAACCAAAAAATAACTAGCATTTAGTGTTCATGCAGTGGCAGCCAGCTCCACATTATACTGTATATGATTAGGCTCTTACTGAATTTTGAATAATCATACACTCCCGGAAAACAAGTTTATGTTTGGAAGATGAAAACTGAGTTTTTCCTTGAAGACGCAGACACTGAATAACACATTCTCCTTTTTTTGTTCAGGCACGTATAGCTAAGAGGGACAGGAAGCTGGTTGATTACGACAGTGCCAGGCACAACTATGCCACCACACACAAGACCAAGAAAAAGGATGGGGGCATTAAAATTACCAAGGTAAAACAAAAATTAAAAATGTTTTGATACAAAAGTAGTGGCACCCTGATAATGATGTCATTTACATACAAATAAATTGTGTTTTTTTGTTGTATTCTGACTCTCTCCTCTAGCCCTCTTCTTTGTTGGAGAGGGCCACTCCAGGTTGGGCTCAGGGTATCTTGTCTGCACACAATGTTGCCCAGAGCAGTCTGTCCAGGAACCAGGTACACAATAATCTTCCTGCACTTTGAACTTGTTGCATTTTATCTCTCTCTTTTTCTGCCCGTGTTCCCTATTACTTGCAACTGTTGAATATCTATCAAAGGCAAAATGAAAATGACAACGACAGAACAACTGCAGACAAACCATCTCGAAGCACAAGCATAAGTGTCAGGGGATGTTAAGCACACATACAAAACATACCCCAATGCATTGTGCCAATGTGTGTGTCTGTGTCTGTGTGTGTGTGTGTGTGTGTGTGTGTGTGTGTGTGTGTGTGTGTGTGTGTGTGTGTGTTTTTCAGGCTGAGGAAGAGCTGGAGAGAGCCCAGAAGGTGTTTGAGGAGATTAATATTGACTTGCAAGAGGAGTTGCCTTCCCTCTGGAACAGGTGTGTATGTGTGTGAGTGTCTGTGGAAACAGATTTTCCTGTTGATGGATGGATGCTGTAATTACATTTCACTTACATCTGTGCTACATTGCTTGTCCTTACAGGATGCTAAATTAAGTCAGGCCAGTAATGCAATCAATACTGTCTCTCTCGCTCTCTCTTCTCTGCCCTTTCTAGTCGTGTTGGATTTTATGTCAGCACCTTCCAGAGTTTGGCTGGTTTTGAGGAGAAGTTTCACAAGGAAATTGGCCGGGTAAGTCTTGTGTATGAACCTCTATTAGTGCTGAATTTAGATAAAGACCAGACAAAATAAATTGACACAGTGTAAAAGATAACAGTTAATGGTAAATGTCGACAGTGCCAGTTTATACTACATCAGCAATTAAATCTAATGAAATGGCTTGTTGCTGTCCGGAAAGTTCTTTTTTTTCTGTAAAAATACAGTAGGACTAGGGTTGGGTATCGTTTGGATTTTTACAATTCTAAAACGATTCCGATTCCTAAACCGATTCTTGAAAAACTGAAAAATGACATCAAAGAAAGGCTCTTTTATAGAGTTTTTTTAAAATTGAAAATTATTTAAATGTAACAACATATTAACGTTTTAAAGTACTTAAATATATAATAAGTAAACCTAACAGTCACCTAACACACAACTACAATACGTCTGTTTGGGAGCGACAGGGGGAAAATATTTCAGTCGACACATTAAGTGAAACCGAAATGAGGAACCGTAATTTGTGTTCTAATCCAGTCCGATTCCTACCGGTTGCGTAGGAATCCATCCAGAATTCTATAGTGGAACCGGGTTTCGGTACCCAATCCTAAGTAGGACATGATATTGTCCTCTGTTTTACTGTCTGAGTTTGAGAGTTGTAAACACTGTCTATCTGAATTTGGACATGATGATGCAAACATGATGATGATGTAATGCTGTTGTTGTTAAGTATACTTATCTAACACCCCGTCTTCCCCCCCTCTGTAGTTGGATCAGGATTTGTATGACACCTTGGAAAAATTGGAAAGAACAGACATCCACCAAGCAAGCAGGTTAGTTTCATTGAATATTCTTTAAACATTGCAGATATTGATTCTAAAACGATTCACGAAATTAAGTGCCAAGATATCTTTTCATCAAATAGGTTTCTATAGGTTAATAGATTTTTATGAAAGCAACATAGATTAACACCGACAGGCGACAGTGATGCTATTTAGTAATCAAAAGTATTTTGTTAATATAGTAACCTCAGGTTTTCGTGCTTCTAAAGAAATCCTGTAGTCTACTTGAAAACATCTGTTTGTGTGAGATCCCGGAAATCGTTGAGTGCTGAGCCTCATCAATCAATCACTGTGGTTGGTCATCTTAATTACAAAATGTTGTATTTCTATGGCATCTTCTAGACTTGGGCAAATATAAATCTTTTCAGAAATGTGTGCACATTTTTGAACCTCTTGAGAACACATAATTTATCGTGCTTGATGAATGTAGTGAGCAACATCAGAAGTTAAAATAGCAGTAAATTAAGAGGTAAGGTTATTTTTAACAACCTCATTAATTTTCCCCATAGGTTTACTGTAAGCCAAGTGGGGAAACTTACAAAATATGAAACTCCTGGATTAAAACACTAGTTATCAAAAGTATTTTAAGCTACAGCAATAGACAAACTAAATGGCATGCATTAACCTGGAGCCACCCCTGAACCCCCCTTTCAGAAAGACAGGTACCAGCGGCACCTCATCGTCAGGAACAAATAGGAGGTAACCGGCAGCAACTGTGGTAACCATAGTGACACAACTCTTGTCTGTCCGTCCAACTGACCTGTGTGTCCAGCTGTCTGTCTGTCAGTCAGTCTGCAGGCTTGAGAGAGTTGAGGGAGAACTAGTGCTTGGTTGTGAATTCACAGACACTGATGAGAGAGCTATGCTCCCAGAGTAGATATATAAGAGTTGAGCAAACCTGCATGTTTAATGCTCCACCAGGCAAGACTGTTACGTAACAATACAACCCAAAACGCAAGATACGTAGTGGAGTAATGTACATGTACATGATGAATCCACTAGGGGGGGCCACAAAATGAGTTGCTTGTCCCTGATTAACCCCTTTTTACTCCCCTTATCTGTGTAATGTGTACAGTTTTTCTACAGTAGCTTCTCAGTTTCTGTGCGATAATTTGACTAAACATATTCATTTAGAGATATGCAGCGTAGGAGCACAAAACTGAAATGATAAAGGTGTTCTAGCTAGATCAACCCAAGGCTTCAAAATCAGGTAAGCAGGATTCACCTTAGGGCCCTTATCATGAGTACATTGCTTTAGTCCTGCATATTCCCAAACAAGGTTACAATTACAGTGTATTAACAAAATACACCTGGAGCTTTTGGTGTTAATAAATAAAAGCTGCCCTCCGGAGGCCCCACTTGTCCACTTTGAGTCTCGGTAACATAGTGCTTGAATTTTCAAATAGTTACCTCTTTCTGCCATTTGAAGCCACAAATGTACAAAATTGCCTGGTCCAGCAATAAATTGCAGGTTTTCCAAACCTTAAATATCTACAGATCTAGCGCTGCTTTTTGTCAACAGTGAGTGCCTCTATTACTGCTCGCTTGTGAGGCTCACTCTTCTTGCATGACAGCACTTGCAACAACAACAACAACTTACGCTTGGACTGTAGAGCATGCATTTTAACTTTTTAAGTTGTGTTAGCTGTACTTTTTAACCTTTGATCGACCTTTCTCTCACATCATTTGCTATCCTTGTTACTTTCTCTGTAATATGTCTGTATTCTCTATTTTGCCCTTTCTCTCTCTCTCTCTCTCTCTCTCTCTCTCTCTCTCTCTCTCTCTCTCTCTCTCTCTCTCATTCACTCAGTGCGGTTGGAAAAGAAGCATCTAACCACACTCTCAGGCCAGGAGGACCACCGCCAATCCCTAAATCTCCATCCAAGGTAAACACACACGCTCTCACACACTAAGACCGTCTCTTTGTTCAGAGTCGTGTCTGAATAATGTCTCTACACAGGTGTGACTAATAACAATCATGCTGGCTGCATTTCATGTAGGAGCCATCGTTAATGTGATCGGTTATCTGTGCTGAGATAAATAAGTTCATTTTGTCATCTGAGTTTAAGTTCTACAATTTTCTTCCCAACATTTTTTTATCTAACTCTTAATTATTAAATATCATTTTTTTTAAACATTAAATGCATTAAATTCAGTTTTGTAAAATGCAGACTGAAAACACAATGCTTATTAATCGAGCCTTGGCTTAATATTTACTTGTAGCACAACGTTATTATTGTTTCTTTTACCGTTCTAGCTAAGGCCTGCAGTGCCTCCTCCACCCAAGGTGACCCCATCTAAGGAGTTGAAAACAGAGAACATCGTCAGCCTGTTTGATGCTGCAGCTACTCCAGATATCAGCGTCACCTCCCCTACAGAGGTTAGTGAGCAGCTGCTGTCGACAAACAGCCATAGCCCTTTAACTTCCAACTCTCCTGCGCAGGTCGGAGCCCTGTGTGTTCCTTTATCTGGCCTGCCCCTCCTCCTCCTTCTCCTATTCTATTCTAGTCTATTCATGTCTACTCTTGTCTATCCTTCTTTGCTGTCTCTTCTGTCCTGTTCCTTGACCCTCTATTGCACCCTGTTAGCCAATGAGAGCTCCTATTCCTGTTGTTATCAGTTTGACAGTCCTGCAGTGAGCAGCCTGTTGGACATGGACCTGGACTCTTTCAGTGTAACAACCAAAGCCTCTACGGTCACACAGGTGGATGATTCATGGCATGAACATATAGATCGTAGAGAGACCCTCCACTGCAAGAAATGCCAAACTTCACAAGAGATTTTTTATTTTATTCATGTATTAAATTAAGTTCATGATATCTAAGTCCAAGAGAACTTTGCCATCTATTTATTATGCTTATGGGAACAACAATATTTCCGGTTGCCAGTGCAGTTGTTTGACTTTAAATATATTGAAACATGCTTGTCTGGATACACAATAAAATCACTTGATAAGGATGGCATAGTTTGAGGTGTTACCTGCTTCTTTCCAATTTACCAAACTGCTCCTGCTTTTAGTGACCACTTCTTCCTGCTGCAGCACTATCCACAGAGCACTCATGGCAGTACTGTAGACTAAAGCCCTGCTCTGGTCTTACTTCCTTCTCTTCAGAACTCTACAGCAGAATATAGTTTTAGATACTGGAATGAAATGAGTTGTACTTACTTTATCTGAGCGTACAACTGAGCAATCTAAAGTTGCTCATATTGCTTGGATGGTGGGATAAAATATAGTACACCTCATGCTATTTCATTCCAAATATATTCAGCTGTTGTTTGATCCAGGTCTGCTACACAGCTTCAATACAGCATTCTTATACACTAATGAATGATGGCATGAAGCCTTCTGTATACTTTGACCCAGTTAGTAGGTACCAGAGTGAGGTAAACTGGCCCTATTATGACAGAACATGTAGGGAAAAGATCAAACAGTTCAGTTTAGTTTATTAGGATCCGCATTAGCTACAGCAGGGCTGTCTTCCTGGGGTCCGACACATAATCAGAATAACACAATACAGTACATAGCAACAGAGAACATTAAAAGCAACATTAAAAGAAACAAAAGATAAATAAAATAAAAAGATAAATAATGACAATGCTATCATTAACAACCTTAACTGAAAGGTTATAGTCCTGCCAACAAAATGTTTTGATCCCTTTTAGTTATAGTCCCAAACATAAATCCAACTCAAAACCATAGTCGATTATTTTAATACTTTATTTTATATTTTAATATTTTGCTTGTTTAGATCGCCTGTAGATCACTCTGTATTCTTTAGACAATCTATGGCATTACAACACTAACGTAAAGTAACACAATCATTAAAATCCCCAAACTTTACACTTAGTGTGATTTCAAAACTCATCATCATGTCCATGGTCATAGGCTTGAGAATTACAACACTGTCAGTAATGGCATCCATTGTTACAGTAATGTAATTGTTTACAGACTCAGAGTTCATAACAGAAATTCTTAAAATTGTATTAAAAAAATTTACAAAATTCCTGTTTCTTTTCAGAAAACAGAATGAATGTGGGCTGTGTGATTTAAAATACCTACTTTGACTTTGCATATTTTCTGAACTACACCTTTGTAAACTATGAATCTAATGGCTACATGGAATGATTGTACTGTAATTTTTAAAAGGTTAAAGGATGCACTCACAGGAACAAACCTGCAGAGAATAAACTCCCCACTCTGCAGCTCAATAACATCATTTAGCTGGTTTTGCCTGTACTCTTGGTCTTCTGGAGATCTACTGCTTGGGCTTGTAGGTTTAGAGCATGGGACCTGCACCGGAAATGTATTATTAAATGCAACGGAAAAGAGTTTTGTAAAGAGCTTAGTTCTGTCTTCTCATGCTATTCTTCCTCTGCTTTTCACAGATGGCAAACTGGGACTCATGGGTAAGCATATCATCCTCACCATAAAACATGTTTTAAACATTCAAAAATATATACTGTAATTACCAATATGATCATCATCTTCATCAGCATATTCTTATTTCTTATTGTGTTCATAGTAACCATCAACTCATTTGTCAATGCTTACATTTACTACAAAATAGCCATTATACAAGCCCCACTCTCAATATGCTTGTTGCAGGACATGTTGGGTACTTCTATAATGGCTTTTACTGTAGATAAAAAAGCAGTTCCATAAATGGATCTCTTTCATTTGTCTGTCCCAAATATGTTTGTGCGTTGTCTTTGTGTCTGCAGTGCTTGATGTGACACTGAAGAGATTGTTGTACAGCACAAATTGAACTTGGGAATGAGCGTGGGTCAATTCAGTTTCAAACTGACATTTTACACTGTAATATAGTTTATTGAATCAATATAAATGGTGTCTGATGTGCAATCCTCTAGCCGTCACTTTCTCTTCTACAGTAAAGTTGCGGGATGCACAGTATATTGATGATAAACAGCATACTGTTGACCTAAAACCTATATAGGATTGATCGTAAGCCACCCACCACATCCATAGAAAATTACAAACTTAAATGAGTTATGAGATCCCATCTTTGTGAAATGATTTGTAACTGAATCAACCTTTCTTTCTGTTTTCTCTTGTATCCCTGTATGTTCACATGTTACACTGACAGAACATGTAGCCTTTACATGCTCCATGTGACACACAGGGAACAGTTTTGTTCTGCAAGTTGAGTGAAGTTGCTCTTGTTTTCAGTGGCTTGTTTCATGGAAATAAATGAACAAGCTGGTCGGCAACTTCACAAAGCCTTGCTTGCAACTTGACATTCTGACCATTAACTAACCTTTTTGTTCATGCCTATCACTGTAAGAGAGATGTGTCTCAACAATCATACAGTTCTGCTGTATTATAGCTTGAGGCAAAGTAGTTATTGCTCAGAAAGGAATGACACTTCTTCTCTTACAAAGCTTCCTTCCTCTTTCTCCATCTGAACATAGCCGTGGGAATATAAACCATGCTTGCAAACTACATGCAGAAGATCCAACATCTATTTTCTGATGGGAAAAGGCTGATAGTTTTTGCGTTTCTGCCTTCTGCTGCCACACTTCCTTATCTTCATCTGTCGTTTAATTTGATCCGAACCTTCTCTGTAAAGGTCTATCCTTCTACATCTATCTTCTTGGGTCTGATGATAATGCTAATGATAATGATGACGATGATGATGATGATGGTGATGAATGATGGTGATGATGACTTACTGCTGAACTCCTCCCATCGAGGTCCATGGCATCTTTCTGCTAATATGTTGCAAAACTGTTCCATTGTCCCTTAAATATTACAAATAAGTTTAATCTAAATAATGTTTGATGGCAACTCCCCCAACCCTCATCCATGGTTAAACCCTTAAAAGGCCATTCTTGTGGTTTAGCAGGTTTTAGCCCTTTTACTAATGAGGCATTATTTTTGCATCACAGGCACAGTGGTGCTTTGAGTGAAATGCTAACACCATGCAAACATGCTGACAAAGACAATGCTAACATGCTGATGATAAGCAGGGTTATGTTTATCTGATGGGACTATAATTTAGCATAAATTATAAACCAAAATCTAAATAAGGGACAATCTAGTTGTTTCACATTTTACTCTAAGGCAAAACTGTAAACCTAGTGGCACCAGAGGAAAAATCAGGGAATCTGCAAAAACAGATACAGGGAACACAATTTTTAGTTAATGGGCTAAAGCAAGCAAAATCACCTGTATGGTCCTTTAATGTTTGAACTCCTTTAAAGCTGAATTGCGGAACTTTTCTCTCCCCCTTCTGGCAGTGAGAGTAATTACACAAACGCTGTTGACGTGCTTAAGGAAAGCATCTGTTCATAATAACACCACGTCGCTGTGGTCTCTCACCCCTACCTGCCTGTCAAGGTTTTGGAAAAACACAGGTAGACTGACATGCTGTGTAACCAATCAGAGAGCCAGAATAAGCAGCTACTTTGTGAAGTACTGTAAGTGAGTGAGCAAGGTTGGTTGACGGCACTTTGTGTACTGCTTATGGAACTCTGATGTAACCACGTTGTTGTAGAGTTAATAAACTACTCATTCTGAGTACAAATAAGCTGTATTGGCATACTTACGATGCACCATGTCACCAACAAAATCAGACACCACAACTCCGGTATACTGAAAAATACACAGAGCTTTCCCTGGCGTTCATAGGTTTAATCCGCATTGTGTGAACTCGTTTGGCAAGGTCTGGATGTAACAGACGTTCATTTATATGTAAAAGTTCTGCACACTAGCTTTAATTTTTGAATACCATTCTGATAATACAACCCTTGCACCCCGTGAGTGCCAAACTAATATCTTTATCAATTTCCTAATCGCTTGTCCCTCAAAAATATTTTTTACATTGTTCTTAGCCCACTGTGTTCTTCATACTTTGGCCATACCCCCACACGCCCTGCAAAGATTCTTCTTTTGTCCTGGTCCTGCTAATTTCCAAGCCTTTTGCCCATTGAGATGCTGAATCTAGCCTCAAATATCCCTTATACCTTATCTTTTTGTCCCTTAAAATTTCCTCAACTATTAAACCCCTAATAATACCCATAAAGTAAAATATATTTTTTTTTACTTCTGACTCCTTGAAACCTGACCCTTGCCCCTCAGCATGAGGACATTGGTGCCCAGGAAGAGCACACCAAGCAGCACTATGACCCTTTGGCTGCTGCTGCAGATGCCTGGGGAGATGATGGTACGCAGCCTATCCGCTATGACCCCATAGCAGCCGCCGCAGAGGGCTGGGGGGATGACGGAACCCGACCAGTTCGCTATGACCCTGTGGCTCTGGCTCAGCAGGCAAAGGGGGATGATGAGAGCCAGCAGGCTCATTACAATCCCGTGGCTGAAGCCCAGGAGGACTGGGGTGATGGTGGGGACTGCCAGCCGGTCACAGAAGTGCCCGCCCCAGAGGATGAAACACCTGCAGCTGAGACTCCAGCTGATGTCGCTGAGGAAGAAGCCACACCAGCTGCTGCTACATTGGATGATGAAGAGGGTCAGGTAACCAAGGAGAGAAAAAATGGAGAGATGCATCTGGACGAAAATGGTGGATGCATCGGTTTTTGAGGAGGAGGTTTGAGCATGCAGTACTGGACAGAAACAGATGATAAAGAGATAAATTGTGAATGGAAGGTCGAGATATGGAGAAATCTTAAGATGGAAATATTAGGATGCATCTGGACCAACAGCATGGATGCATCAACTGTGCAACAGAGGGCAAGTTAGAAATTAATTGCTGAGGGAATATGAAGAGTATAAACACCTGCTTCTCAATACACTTAACTAATCCCAGTCACTGCTAATCAAAAATCCATTCATATAGTATGCTGTGCAAAACCTGTGCATTAGAATCCAAGCTTACCGTCTATTCCACATACTTGCTTATATTAGCTATAACTTTGCTGTTTAGGCTGGCCGGCTTGTCTTTTTGTCTGTCTTTGTCTTGTTTGTCTGTTCTTCTTTCTTTCATTTTTTCCCCCTCCTTATTTCAATCTTTCATATGTCTCATTCTCTGATCTCTTTCTGTTATTCTATGTCTCTCTGCTCCCAGGGTGAGTCTGCAGCAACAGCTGCTGCAGCACCAGAGGAGGAAGCACCGACAGAGGAGGTTCGTGAAAGAGGAACTACTATAACATGCAATAACTGTTATGTGCTTTATACATTTTTTTTATTTTTTAATGTGCTTTTCATTGCAAAATTACAGATATCAATATAATGATGTAATATTGTAACACTGTTCTTTGAAGAGCTTACACCACCCCTAAATATTTGTTATGTATCTGTATATATGTTTTAGGTGACTATATTGCATCATGCTTCTTCTCATTTACTAGAAGAAAATCACATCATTTTTGTCTATATGTCAGAAAAACATTGTTCCTTAACATGCTTGAAATTACATTTCATTTAATCAAAAACATATAAATTACTTAAAGCTTTAGTGCGTAACTTTTTAATATTATTGAACATCCATTACATTTAAGCCATTGCCAAATGAGTTCCTACAAAGCTAATTAAGACTTTCAGCTCCACTCAACTCTCTCTGTATTTCTCAGTATTCAGAAGATTGTGTCGTCCAGTGACATTCCCACGCAGAAGCTCGAGTGAAGATAATTACCTCTTGTGAAGAGTCCATCATGTTTTATTAATCCTCCTTGTCCTCTTTGGCTACTAGCAACTGCGCGGAGGAGGGGTGGGGTCACGGAAGGCTGTATAATGTGGATGCGCCAACAATGTTGTTGTCATTACTTAGAATTCCTCATGGGGGCGACAGAAACTACGCACTATAGCTTTAACATTGTTTCCAGTACTGAAACTGGACTTTAAGCATTTTCTAAAAGCAAGTATCCTTTATTGTCTAGTTTCAGGTTACAGACACTCTTATAGAAAATTCTGTTGGCAGATTTTCATTAAATCATGTTTTGGAGAAAAAAAGACATCCACGGCTTAATTATGGCTCTTTAAAAGATGAACACGTTTTTCATTGTGCACTACATGTCAGTAAATAGAACATTTGTTTGTTCTAGACACCTGAAGTAGCAGTAGAATCAACAGAAGTAGCATCAGAGCCTGAAGAAATGCCACCTGGCTTCTTGTTTAAGGTAAAACCAAATAAGATCTCTATAGTGCTGAGCATCTACTTAACCCAAATATGCATTGTGTATAAATATATCGATCATTCATGTTTTTTTCATTTATAGCTCCAGGTGATGCATGATTATGCTGCCAACGACACAGACGAACTGGAGATGAAGACTGGTGATGTGGTGCTGGTAATCCCCTTTGACAACCCTGAAGAACAGGTACACACACACACACACACACACACATACACACACACACACACACACACACACATACACAGGTATTTACTGTGGTGTCACAGTGACAGTGAGGTGAATGTCTTTATTTGCATGTCTGTGTTTTTAGGATGATGGCTGGCTGATGGGAATGAAGCAGGACGACTGGCGGCAGAACAAAGGAAATGCCCTTAAAGGAGTATTCCCTGAAAATTTTACCCAGAGGCTGTGAAAGAGAAGGACAGGACGTCATTCCAGCTTCCTTCTTCATGTCTCTCTTCCTCTTGCCTCAATCCTTCCTTTCCTCTCTTGCCCTGATACGGTATCTTTACTAGGACTTTGGCCATAGAAGCAGAGCTGTCACAGCCGTGGTTGAAATCCTGCATTTCTAAGGTCTGCTACACTGTGCTAAAAGTGGATCTTGGCATTTCTTTGGATTTCTGCCAACATTTACAATTACAGATGTAGCCATTTCACAGGTCCCACTCTTTGCTGTCTTGCTGCGCTATTGTTGCTACTCCATATCGGAGGAATTGATTACAGAATCCTGATCATACAGGATCGATGCAGGGATGGGTGCCTCTGCAATGGCTGCTACTGCAATTGCATTATGTTTTATTCTTAGCCATGTGTCATCATAAACTCTCCAAGGCATATTCCACCACCATAACAGAGAAAATGTATTTTGAGACGTGCTTTTGTTCATCTGATACTGAGAGATTGAGAACAGTTTAAAATTATTAAGACAATGCCAACTGTAGCAAATTATCCCTTACACACATATAAGCCCTGCAATGTGTGTGTGTGTGTGTGTGTGTGTGTGTGTGTTTTTATTTTATTTTTTATAAAGGATGGGGTGTAATTACTAAAGCCAGACTGACAGAAAGGTAAATGTAAACTTAGTAGAGTCCTCACTATGTTTGAAACATTCACCCAGCAGAGTAACACACTGGCAAAGAGAACAAATTCTTAGCTGGCAATTTCACTCCAGTCAAATGCAAAAGACCTTTGAATACATAAGGTGCAGAATCAGCACGTACCCAGCCCATAAACACATGAACAGTGAGGATATATATATAAATATATATAGCAATTTCACCAACAACTCGGCTTGAATTAAGCCACTGCCAATGCTGCTGAGGCAGATCTCCATCTTCTCTTGTACAAGTGGGTTGTTAAAACAAATGTTTATTTTTGGCAGTAGTCTGTTTTAGCCACGTGTAGCCGTAAAGTGTCATTTATTTTTTTGGGCATGCATGTTTCCTCACCTGTGGTGGTTGGCTGCCACTCTGACCATATATAAGTGGAGGTGGAGCATAGCAGGGGGTGTATCAGTAAAGATTAAGCATTGCGGTTTCGGTGCCAGTATTTGTTATTTACTGATCCAGTCACTCTTATTAGTTCTGGGGTTGTGCTGACCCAATGCCTGTTGGACACATTCAGCCCATCTTTTATTCCTACTTTGATTGTGTACTTGTGAAACATTGAAACATGCGCCCCTGGTTGTCGTATTAGTTTAGATTAAATGGTAGTACAGTATGAGTAGTATGAACCTGTTGTTAAAATCCAAATAAATGCATATGCATTTAACTAGTCATCTGACACCAACCTAGTTAAAGACAGCAGGAATTCAATATAAAATTAAATCCAAACAGAGATACTGATCCCAGAGTCCTATAGAGTAGAAAAGCACGATGTTTTCATCTTTGTCAGTCAGGTTTTTTTATTCCTTGTTGTTTGAGTTTGTGTGAAGTTGTGTGAAGTGGGCATGTAAAAAAAATATTTTTCACAGGGGATTCCAAATATGCATTAGCCAGGCTAGCTAAAAAGCTAGCTACCAAACTACAACAATGAGACGCTGCTACTGGTAGTATAATAGTTAGGCAGATTTGGTTACACCTTAATGCTAATCAAATATATAATAACTGAGCCAGCCTCATTCGTTTTTTGAAAAATGTGCCGAAAACAATTCCTTCCGTTTGCATAGAGACAACTCAAATGCAGATGATTGAGATTATGCACCAGAGCAACTTCTTTTATTTTTGTATGCTGCCAAGCAATGACTACATATAGCCTAATGTAACTATGTCAACATAATTGCCAACTTACTGTAGGATGTTATGGAGTATTTTGTACTTCTGTCAGGTTTACTGCTCTCAACATAGCCGCTTACTGTAGGTAGTTAAAACTATCTCATTTATTCAGTCACTGACTCAGAAGAGATACACATTTCTCATGTTATTAACATGTAATAATTGTGCGAGAAAATGGTTGTGTGCGATTGTATGTGTGTGTGTTTACGGGTTGTTTGGAAGCATCAATTATTTATCTATAGGCTATTGTTATTGGACAATATCACCACCACCTACCAGGGGATGAGGTTATTCGTTTTACAGGAAGTTTTTTCCTGACTGGACAAAGACAACTCAAACGTATTTGGGTCTTTTCCCACTGGCTGGTATTATGGTTCCAGGTGTTATTGTGCATTGGTTGTGTATAAGTGTAATTTTGCCAAGCTGTGATGACAGATAATATTCATATTCTATAAAGACATTCATATCTGTGTGTGAGTTACTGTGAGCATGCTGACTTCCCATGTGTTGTTATGTGAACACCCTTAATTTAAGACAATGATACTTGGGTCACTTTTGAGGCAGCTGAAACAGGCAGATTTATTTATTTTTTATTATTTTTTATTTTCTTAGTAAGAGGGATGATGGGCAGCTATATATGGCATATTTTTCCACCATTCCCTCTCAAATCAGTCCTGATTATAATTGCTATCCATTAGCCTTGCCTCAAAATGTTGCCGGGGTATCGTGGTCCAAACAGATTTAAACATGATTACATGGAGACAGGACACAGAGAGAAACACTTCAAACCACCAGACTCAGGTGGACAAATGTTTTGCAATGGTTTTCAGTATTTTAAACACTTGAGATGTGCATGATTTTTTCATACGTATTTGAAAAAAGCCTCACGTGAGAACATCACTTGCATATTTAGATGAACCAATCACTTTCATATTTTTTTATTTTCAAACATACAGTATGTTTCACCTGGGTCTGGTTCTCTATTCATCTATATGGATGACAGTGTCTCCTGTGATGAGCTATGGGATATGACAAAAAGGTTTTTCCTGTACCTAAATGACCAATAATAATAAAGATTACGTAGAATCTCCTTTTCTTTATTGATCTTTTGTGGTTCTTGTGTGTAGTCTACTTTGACTGTTGACTAAGAAAAACAAAAAGTGTCTTTTTTGATTTGCTGAATTCTGTTCATCTGCAGATTTTGCTATATTGATGTATTCTCTGCAAGTACAGAAGCATCCAGCAGAACTAACTCTACATCCTGAAAAAAGCATGCAGGCATCATGAGGAGGAAAGAGGAGCGGTTGCTGTGTGCTGCTGTCCTTGGTACTGAAACCAACCAGCAGCCCACCCTGTAACCACAGCTATTCATGCTGCATTCACATTGTTCCAGCTGTTGTGATGCATCACCATTTACAGCGATCACTCACTTTTATGGCTGCTTATGGATAAACATGTAACAGATGATTATCAGCAAATGTTTAAAACCCATATGCTAGCCCTTATTGATATTTCTGAATAAAAAAAGCCAGGGCCTCTCTATCAGAACAAGCATGATGTAAATAAAAAGGGACTTTATTACATAGAGTAAACAGTAGATATTAGTACTATAGTGATTACTAATGGCATATGATCTCAATTTGTTGTTACCAAAAAAATCACAGAGTAGTTTGGGTTTAAAAACAACAACTTTATGTTTCAAATACAAATTGTATGCACATAGTTGACGAAAATAACAATAGTTTACATTATTTTCTAAAAAATAGATCTTTAGATAGTCTCTCCAACAATAGCTTAATATACATATGTGACAAATCTTTAAGAAGGCATATAGAATAACGCCTTGGAGTTTCTAGATACTTGCAAAGTTTGAGTCTACAGTGACGACTGGAAGAACACTTTGGGCAATATCAACTACACGTTTATCCATATTCATTCAGCCACCTATCACAACTGCTTCCCATAGTGTTAAAAACGAAAATGTCTATACCTCTGCGAATCTAGGTCTTAAGTCTTGGATGATAGATGGAATATAAAAAAAGACCATGCAAAGGAGAGCTATCAAGTAACTTTCTATTCAAGATAAAGAGATTTGCTATCTGTTATTTAATATGATGCATAGCTGGTGCTTAATACAGTAGTTGAATACAGCCTGAGTGTTGTGTATACATAGATGTGTGTATACCTTAACTAGATACTACTGACCTGAAAATTGAAAACCTGAAACAATGCAAAATACAAAAAAAAACACACGTTTTAAATAAAGTAACTGATAAAAACATGAAGATGTACAGTATATATAAACCATATGAATCAGTCTGAGACAATCAAGTTGACTGAAAGCAGATGACGTACTTGAATAAACAGATTGACAGCGTGGCTGTTATAACCCCATGCAGCTGTTTTGCATCAGTACTTAAGTATAAACACAGTGTCCATCATCATTCCAAAGCCCTTTTCAGATGTGAAGCTATAATGCAACACTAACAAATTGCTACTGCTTTGTTGTCTTTCTTTCCTTATTAACATTACTTAACTGTATAAATACCTTTCTACATATAGAGCTTCAAATCACACCAAGTTTAGTCACATGTTTAAATTTCCTCTAACTATATCAGTAAGCCCCAGCGTGATCTCAGGCTGCACAAATGTTGACAGATTACAGTAAATACAGTACAAAGAATGATGAAATGTGGTTGTCTTACTTCCTACATTTTTTGTTTTTTAAATGAAAGATATTGTTTCGAACCACAGTCCCTGTTTGTTTTTTGTTTTTTTTATCTCTGAGGTGCTCTGAGTGGAACTGCAAATATTGACATAGACCTTCAACTCTTAAACTGAACATGGGAGATACTTATGTAAATATTTCTGTTGTCATTTAAGTTTAATATCCTGTCAAACACTGACAGAAAAATGTCTTTGGTTGTCTTTCTAATCCTCTAAATCTTCTGGAAGGAATAAAATTGAAATGATCAAAAGTATAAAACTAATGCTCCCAGTGTCTTCTGTTTGTCTTTTGCACAATTTTACATGTGCTACAAAAAGGAGTTTGTTGAAGTACAGCAAACGCAGGCAAGTAAGGTAAAAACAAATCTTCAGTATAAAATCAACTGTCTTTGGTGGTCCCTCAATCTGTGCTTTGGTGCTTCTGAATACAGGTAGGTGAATGAAGTCATCAGTGTGAAACAAGTCTCTGTGGCTCCTGCCTATGTCCTTGCTCAATCCCCCAGGGGTGGAAGTGTCCAGCGTCCAACAGCATTTGCCCCAGCCTCTGTAGAAGCCAAGGGTACCAGTGCAGGCCGTCAGTCTGCGGTTCTGAGGGTCCCATCAGGCTGTAGAAGAACCTCAGTGGGGCCAGGATCCAGTGGGCCAAATGGTGATTGTCCACAGCAGCATAGCAGGATGCCAGCACACCATTCACCACTATGGAGCCATGCTGTGTTAGTGGGGCATACAGCCCGGTGCTCCTCTGTTCTTCTACAAAGGTCACAACTGAAAGTGTTGCCCGTGACCCTGTTTTCCCTTGTGACGTAAGTACGCACTGTCCTGGCCGAACCTCACTGGCAAAAACCGTCCTCAGACCTGCTTCCCAGCTAGGCCTGCCCTCCCGTATGGAGCCCAAAAGTGGCTCTTTGAGTGTGTTCTCCCACTTTGACTCACTCAGCCCACCAGTGCAGACTGTGACAAAGATCAAGTGAGCAGCTGTGAGAGTAATATTAAGTCCTGTGTTGGTGCCAATGATGTAGAAGATCTTTGTGACGTTGGGCTGGTGGTCCAGAAAGGATAAGACCGGGCTGTAGAGAAGGGGTCCATGACCATCTGTCATTGAAGAGGCCAAGACTTGCTCGCCAGGGTGAAGGTCTCGCATCTGTTTAGTAGCCCCGCCCTCAAGGATAACCTGAGCATTACCAGGGAAACAGCCACCGGTTTTGGCTGCCACAGAATGTTCTGAAGAGATTAATAAAGAGAGAATAAAGAGAAATTTGATTATTTTATTTTATTTAACTTAGTTTTTATTATTGCATTATTTTTTTGTAACGATACAAGTATAAGGAGTCAAAAGATAAGGAGAGACGAATACAGTTTTATCTCAAGAGTAGAACAAAAGCACAGCAGCACTTCGCCTTTAACAGTGGCTGCATCTGCAGATTGATCTAGGTCAGTGGTTCCCAACCTGGGGTCCGGGCACCCC